>NC_136499.1:76234908-76237408 GCF_053919585.1 Euprymna scolopes | reverse complement strand
AAATTTTAAATTATAAATCACATTACTTAATATTGAATTAGCTCTAGGACATTTAACTATCGAGCTTATTATATATCTAAATTACAACGAGCACTTTCTATTTCCTGTATTTTAATTAAACTAGTAATTTCACTGTTACATTAAAATACACTCAGCTCTTTAGACTATTGTTCTAATCTCCTTCAAATTTATATATTAATATATATATATTAATATATATATATTTATATATATATTAATATATATATATATCTATATATATATATTAATATATATATATTAATATATATATATATTGATATATATATATATTGATATATATATATATATATATTGATATCTATATATATATATATATATATATATATATATATATATATATATATATATATATATATATATATATATATATATAAAGATAGAGAAAGGGAGAGATACCTGACGTTGCTCGGGGTTATGGAGAATAAAATGCGAAAGTTTAAAAAGTTATATATTACGCATAATGTTTTTTAACTATATTCTATTCTTTTCCATTCCCCGGCTGCTATACAATACAGAAATCTATCCATCGTTCATGTTGAAAACTTACAAATAATTATTCAAGTCTATTTTAGCACTTTTGAAATTGTATTTTATTTGATAGTCCTTTTGTTTAAAAATTCAGATACAAGAACATTATAGGACAAGGAAAGAATCAGCAAAGTTACTGGCTCATTCTTTGTGTCTTGTTTCTGTCCACTTTTCATCTTGCATTGCTTTGGCATCATTTTACTTTTATCATTTTTTATGTTGTATTCTTATTTAATGTTTTCGTTATTATCGTTTTATCAACTCTTTTAATATGATTTTGCTTTTCACTTCATTATCTTATTTTCTTGTTTCTCTGTTCTTCATTTGATTTGCATTTATAATAAAATAAATACGAGTAACGTTAGTAAATATAATTAATGAAAATTAATATTTTTGATAACATTATAATAGGTTTATAGTTGCATATTTTTTTTAAAGCCTTGTTGTTTTGTGGTACTTACGAAGAGTACCAGGTTGATGCACTTCTGTAGCATGCCTGGATATTCCAGACACTAAAGATTGTTGCAGAGGGAGAAAACCCTGGCTTGAGAACGGGAGAAATGATTTGTCTGCATAATACATGAGTAATATCAACTTTTTGGATTAGACACCATTAAAAACATGGGTGAAGAATTGAATAGTCCAGGACACTTACAGCACATAAAATACCAAAACAAGAAAAGAAAGAAGAGGGAAAAGAGAGGGTTGGTTGATGAATTGAGTGATCACCTCTTACTTTACTTGTTTATTTCATAGATTCTATAAAAGACATTTTAGAATTGCAATTTTATCAACTGTTAACATAAACAAAATTATAAGTTGATGCTAATCTTTCAAATGTAGAAACCGTTCTACACATATATGTCACTTATGGTGACTAATTGTAGCAAAGAATGATATATTGTTCTTCTTTCTTTTTCAACCTTAACGAGAATCACGAATGAGCACCGAAAAACCATGAAACAAGACACATTCATTAATTTGACATGAATAAGCACTGGCTGACTTTGTGTGCTATTCCTGGTATTATAAAAAAGTTATTGTGAAATTGTTGATTATTGTTAAAACATGGTAATCAGATAGTTTTATAGTTCATGCCATTTCATAATATCTCTTAAAGTTCTCCTATGAGCACAAAGTCAGATTAATGTTCTATTTGAATGAATGTATTTTTCCATACTAAAGTTGTCTTTTGGAAGAGCTTGGCGTTCACCATATCTGTCATTTCCTAAGAGATTACAGAAAAAGAAAGTTATTTAAAAATTATATTTTAAGGATTAACATTGCTCTACTTTTCTTTGAACATTAGTCTCTAAGACTGGGTGGAAAAATGAATTTTTAATCTAATAGGTTCCACACTGTTATCAAACCACCAACACTTGCCGCATGTGCAGCGTTGCATCCGTGTTTCTTTTATAAGTACATGCACCGATGAACTGACAGCATTTGTACTCTTTCAACAAATGGATCTCCAAAGCACCCTACTAGCGGCAAAATCCAATCTCTACACTGAAGAGTTCCCTAAATGCCGGAAGATTTGTTATTCTAATAGCTTCTGTATTCAAATGGCTTGCTTTTGTAGTTCATTTCCTGACACGTCTTCTCAACCGTACAAACACACAGAAGTTTAAATATAATGCGAACAAGCGTTTTGCTGCTCCATTCCCTATCCAGGTTGGCTTCAATAGATGTGTTTATCGCAGTCGTTCAGTGGCAATATGCTTTGTTTGAGGTGAATTAAAAAATTTTGTTTTTTTTCAAGTCAGACATTAAATGTTTTTATTGAACAATGCAGAAATGCAGGGGTTTTTTTTTTTAAACATTTCTCAAAAGATTTGTACAGAAAAATATTTTCCAGGGAATAATTATAATTATTAACATTTACTGAAATAAAAGCTGTGTAAATAATTTCAAAGATTTGATGAAAAAT
>NC_136499.1:76052408-76229908 GCF_053919585.1 Euprymna scolopes | reverse complement strand
ATATACTTATTGCAAACAAATTTATATTTACGTTAATCGAGAATTATTTCTCACTTAAAGGAAATTGAATATAACAAAAAACGAATATCTTCAGCATTTGCATTTCAAACAAATTTATATTTACCTCTATAAGGAATTCTCAGCTTAGGAAAAATTGAGATAACGAAAACTGAATAGTTTCAACATTTTTAAATACTTATTCTAAACAAATTCTTAATTACCTCAGTCTCGGAGGAATATTCAATACGGAAAAGAGTAGAGAAAATGAAACAAAAATAATTTCAGCATTTCAAAATACTGTTTATAAGATTTACTCTTTCTGTTTTGGAAACTGGGGGATATTGTTCTTTTAAAGGAAATCTCGGAAGCTGACAGCTTCATTTCTCATCAGCTAAGAAAAAAAGTAATAAATCATATTGTACGATTTTTTGATTTTTTTGTATATATATTCTTAACTAACTGACCATTTAAGAAATAAAATAGAATTTCAATAATTGATGAAACAAAAATAGGAATTATGCTTTGGGGGGGGGCACACTGAAGTAATGCACATCAATTATATTAAATGCTCTCAGTTCACGTTTACATGTAAACACAAAAATGTTCCTGGTGAATATCCAATTTTTAACAAAATTACTTCAGTCTAAAAGGATTTTTCCTTCACAGAAAGATTCCGGAACTAATGGTTTTCAGCATTTTCTAATCATTCTTTTGTGGTGGGGGAATTCTCAGTTTTTTATGGAAATTTTGATGCTAGCATATTATCAGTAAATTTAATTTATAACTTTTTAAATTTAAATGAAAGTATTGTTTGATTTTGTTACATTTTTAAAGTCTTCATTTACGTACTATTCATGAAACAAAATATGATAGTTTTACTAATTTAAAACATTAACATAGGAAAAGCATTTTATTTGCTATTGTTCTGAAATAACACACTTAAATTATATTAAATATTTCTAGTTCACATATACATGCAAACACAAAACAAGGTTCCAGGTTAATTTCCCACCGGAGGGATCCACACGTACGTGCACACATAAAAAAAGCAATGTTTACACAAATTTTATTGTTATTTATTTATTTATGAAAAGTAATTCAATTAGTTAGGATCCTTTTATATCTGCTCAGGCAACGTCGAGGAACGGGTTCCGCTAAGATATATTTATGAATAAAATTAGTCTTTCCCTATTCTCTTTATTTTGCATACACATGTGTTATCTATGATAATGCACTTGTTTAAAATGGCAACTTCGTGTGATTGACAGATGTACCCAAAAAATTGCATTACTAAAAACGTAAAAGTTAGAATAGTCAGAATCTGTGGGTTTTCAGTAGCATTATTCTATTTTCAACTGAAGTCTGAATTTATAACCAATCAAATTTAAGGGAGATAATTTAGTTTTAAATTTAACACAAGAATTCTTTTTTCAGTTTGCACTTGATTTTTGATGATTAGTAAAGGTACTTTATGGTTCAATTTAACATTGGGTTGGTGAAAAAATATTGTCGTTTTTTGACGTTCAATTATGTAGAGAAAAAAACGACATTATTTTTGCACCAGCCTAATACTAAAAAGGTTTCTAAACTTAACAAATAACCACACTTTGTGTTGCCAATAGGAGCTAAACGTCTTCTATGTCAATTTCGTACACTTTTAATTTAACAAAAATATTAATTATTAATAAATTGTATTTATTAAGTAATTCATAATTGTTGTTAATCTAATAAAATGTTTACTGATGTATATTTAAACAAATCAAATCATATTTTTTCAGTTAAATTGATGTGGGCAGAAAAGAAAGATTTTGCAAAATCTGATGAGACAAATGTCTTCTTTTAGATTATGAAAATCTGCAACCTTGAAATTTGGTAAGAATTATCATTTACTTTATCATAAGAGGATTATATTTATCTTTGTTCTTCAGAGATTTTTTCTAAGGGAGTAGAACTCCTCACCCCGACACACACACTTAATATTTATACATCTGATTTTAATAATGAGTTGTACTTACATTCCACAAAATTAACGTCTTGAGCAAATTTTTATATTACAAAATAAATACCTTTCTAACATCGTAACATTAGTTCTACAGGTTCGGTTTAGTTTGTTTTTGCATTACCATGCTTTCTAATTGGATTGAAGTAATTAACATCTGATTTTTCGCTCAGCAAAAGAGCAAGTAAAGGCAAAAATGAATGTTTCACCTCTGATGTTATCTAAACTATAAGTAAGTAACCAAAACTTTCTTTTAATAGAAAACTTCATTCCATAAAATTTACATTTTAAAGCCCATATCCCTTTTGGAGTTTATTCTTAGGCGCTTATGACAGTTTTATGTACGTATTTTTATTTTGAACCCATCCTGGGGCCGGTAGACCAACTAGTTCTTAATAAATAGGATGGTGGAATAGTTTGTAAAAGTGAAATCACGGAATAAATTTTCTTCAAATCAAAAATAACTGTCTTAAATCAAACTCGACATGCGTTATCAAGAAAAAATATCTGCTTAGACTAAACATGTATAAAGAAGAAAACTCGGCAGACAGCTTTCATAGAAACAAAATAATATAACAAAGAGGAATGGTGAAATTCTTCGAATTCTCCATGTGTCTATCTGTGTACTCCTTCAATAAAAGACATAACAAGAATTGCTACTGAGAAAGTAAACGCAAATAGAATATCCAGCCTCTTCAATTGGTTACATATTAAAGTCAGTTTCTGCTGATCTCAATTGATCGACCAAAAATCATTGCATAAAACAATAAAGCAAACAATATTCTACACACACCCCTCTTCGATTTCCATCTTCTTATTTTTAAAACTTTTTTATGCATTAGTGATTATATATCTGGAAATACTTTTCAATTTCATTTTCTATTTTTGTATTTTTTACGTTTTGTGAAAGAGGGCAGTTTTATTCCTTATTTTATAAGTTAAAAACTTGCTATGCATATAATAAAGAATCAAACTTTTCTCTTTAAATTCTAGTTATTATGAAAGTGTATTGCAGTATTTAGAAAAGTACACGGCCATGTTCGTTCATGAGTGACAGTATGGTGGGGTGTTTTTCGATCCTAATGTTTTGTTTATTGACAGGATCAGCTTACATTTTGTAATCTTAATTATTGTGTCCAAGATTGTATTTAACTCGAGACTAAGTTTAGCCTAACATTTGCGTTGCTTTTTTTTTTTTTTTTTGATATATTACTCTTCACAGCCTGGTAGTTACATTGGCGAAAACGTTGTTATTATAACAACTAAAATGATAATACTAGTTTAAATAATATCAATAATTCACATTTATCAGATGTATACTATTATTTTTCTTTCTCTCTCTCTCTCTCTCTCTCTCTCTCTCTCTCTCTCTCTCTCTCTCTCTCTCTCTCTCTTTATCTGGAAAGAATGAGTGAAATCTTAATTATGAATTCCGGAGGAGAACCACGGGCGAATTCTTCAACATATGCAGCTCATTGTGAATCTTTTTAATCTTCTCCCTTATTAGGAAAAATTGGTGAAAAACATTAGAATATCTCTGGAAATTAGCTGAAAAATAAAATCTTATTCGTAATTCATGTTGACGCCTTTTATGTTACTTATAGATCGAGATTGAGGTACGTTTACATGAGCAAACGTATATATTTGCACATGGAATATATATATATATATATATATATATATATATATATATATATATATATATATATTTAATATATAAAACATTCCGGGATGGCCACAGCTAAGAATGAATTACTAATGAAATTTTAAAATGATACAGTTACTCATGTACTTTTAAACACGTTCTGTCAAATATCAGTAAAGCATAATAAATAATAATTTATTAACTAAACAACATTCACAAACACTTGTAATATGAGCAGTCATAAATGTAATTATGAATACAACCTTAATGAGTGCCTTCGTACGAATATACAAATTAGAAGCTAATCATATGTCTCTGAGCTCATACTCCAATATGTCAAACTATATATATATATATATATATATATATATATATATATATATATATATATATATATATATATATATCAGATTAGAAAATATTCAAAAGATTAAAATGATGGAATTCCAACAAGGGTCGTTGATAGTGCTCAATCAAAGAGAGCATGGCAAAATATTTCCTCCTCTAAAATTAAAAAAAAAACGTTTTTCAATTTTTTTAATATTCAAATTTTTTTCTTGCCTGATGAGATCGAAACGGTCTGCACATCGTAGCAAGATATTACTATATTTACATAAAGAAAATATAAATTATATATATATATATATATATATATATACATATATATATGTTATATAAGTGTTCATCTATTATTATTATGATTATTCTTTTTCTTGTTGTTATTGTTCGTTGTTAAGAAGTCATATTAAAAGTGAGTCTTAGAGTCTTATTAAGAGAGATGTTGCGTTCTGTGTTCGTGTTATGAAGAGATTCATATATATAAAATGTTCATACTTAGAAGTGTAGTAGAAGCTCTTAGAGTGAGGAGACAGTGTTGAGACAGCCTTAGTGTTCACATTGTAGATATGAGATGTAGAGACATTGTGTATGTGAAGACATTTTAAAACACAGGATATATAAGACATATAATGACAATTTCACTCTACCTTTTGGTAGAATTACAACACAAAGACGACGTTTATAAAAACACATGACGCGTTTATTTCCATGGATCGGTCGGTAGTTTTCTTAGTCAGGAATTCAAAGTTTTACATTCTATGTTTCAAAGGTGACCGTCTCGCTTCCAGACGTTCGACTGTCCATCTCTGGACTCCAGACTGTCGTCTGTCGTCCTCAGACTCTCTCTGCTTAACTCTAAAGTTTCTAACTATATCGAGAACTTCCCATTTTCCATGACGTCATACCCATGTTAAAACATGTGTCTTCTTTCACGTGTTCTGAAAATGCGTGTCCAAAACTTTTTCCTTTGTTTACAAAAGGAATTTTAACCTATATTTCCAGTAACCTATATTTCCAATATGTTAAAAACATGTTTATTAAATTATCCTATAGTTGCATTCCTCAATTCAATTTCATAACAGAATTGACAAATGCACATTCCTTTTCTTAAAACTATTTTATCTCTAAGCTAAACAATGGTTTGCTTTTACATTCCATTTTTTAATTCTCTCTCGTAATCTATTTCTAAACCTAAATTACGAGGTTCGAATTTCGTCTATTCTATTTCATTTTCATTTTAACTAAATCTCTCTATTTTTATACTTACATGAAAAGGGGACAGCCCTTATCATGTAACATATATATATATATATATATATATATATGTATGTGTGTGTGTGTGTGTGTGTGTATACTAGCATTTCAGCCCAGCGTTTCCCGGGTGTTTGGACGTGTGTGTTGAGCAAAAAAAGAATAATAAAAAAAAATAGTAGTAGTAGAAAGGCAGGCTAGAACCCGTATCACGAAGGACGAAAAGAACGGGGGAAAACCTGACGTCTTTGTCATTACGACCGCCGCCAAACCGGAAGTAACGTAGGTTTTAATTAAGTGTAAACAATAGAAAGGAGAGGATGACTTTCAAAAATGTCGGCAAAAAAAACGACCCCTCCCCGTGTAGAAAAGTGCCCAGTTTAAAGTGAACATATTAATGTTTTTAGCCAATTTTTCGATATTTGCCGTCTGAAAGGTCGCTTCAAAACGATACTGATCTTGTAAAAATCCATCGCCTCTGTCGAAAGTTTTAGGCACACATACAAACATACGTACATACATACATTTATATATTGGTAACTAAAACTTTTCGACCCAAACCGATTAAAAGCTTGACCTATCTCTGAATACCCTTATAGTCAAATTTCAAATGTTTAGACAAGAAAGTGTCTCAGTAATTTGCTAGAAATCGCAGAGGTAAATTTTTTTTATACTTTTACTCCTATTATGACCCCTTAACATTTATTGTTTTGGGCTCAAATCAAGTTATTAAATTAGATCCATGTCCAAGGAACCTATTCAACTAAAATTTCTTGTCCAAGGAACCTATTCAACAAAAATTTCAAGTGTTTAGATCCAAAATTGTTGGAGGAGTTTGGTAGAGTTCTCAAAGGTCAAATCGTTGAACTTTGACCCTTTACTAGCCAAATTTCTGGCAGAACATTAATTACACAGATTTTCCCAACTCTCAGTACCGCGTATATCAAATTTCGAGTCTCTAGACTTAAAATTGATAAAGTTATTGCATAGAGAAATGTACACAGACACACAGACACGTTCACTTTTATAGCTATCTAGCTAGCTAGCTAGCTAGATAGATAGGTAGATAGATAGATAGATTAAACAAAAATATATACGTATACATAAATATATATGGAAACAATTTTGTGTTTACTATAAGCTTTCTATGCACATATTATGCAAGTATAAATCAAGTAGAATATCTGCATGAATATAATTACACGTAATAGTTAACTAAAGATGATCATCCCATAAGAAAACCGAAAAAACTAATAGGGAATTAATTAAAATGAGTGTTTAAAAGAATATGCACATTAGCTAGATTTTTTGCTAGTTAATGCAATCCCACAACCTATATATGAGAAAATTTTATTTTCTTTTTAATAAATAGAAAAGACGGGTTTTAATATGAATACCAATACACACAAAAGAAAACCGAATTTATAGGAGTACTAGCATGGATGCCCGGCGTTGCCCGGGTATTTGGAGGTGTATGATGAGCCAAAAAAATATATAAAAGGTCAATTTTTTTAACTTTGACTCCTATTGTGACTCCTTAAAGTTCAATGTTTTGGGCTCAAATCAAGTTATTAAGTTAGATCAATGTCCAAGGAACCTTTATCTGAAAGTTCAGGTGTTTAGACACAAAATTGGCGGAAGAGTTTTGTAGAGTACTCAACGGCCAAATCCTTGAAATTTGATCCCTTAACAGCCAAATTTCTGGCCGAAAACCGATCACATCCATTGACAGAGTTATTGCGTAGGGGAATGTATACAGACACACAGACAGACAGAGACTTTCACTTTTATGGATGCAACAAAAATATATACATAAATATATATGGAAACAATTTTGTGTTTGCTGTAACCTTTTTACAGAAATATTATGCAAGTATAAATCAAGAAGAATATCTGCATGAATATAATTACACGTAATAGTTAACTAAAAATGATCATCCCATAAGAAAACCGAAAAAAACTAATAGGGAATTAATTAAAATGAATGTTTAAAAGAATATGAAAAATAGGTAGATCTTTTGCTAGTGACTGCAATTCCACAACTAATATATAAGAAAATTGTATTTTCTTTTTAAATAAATAGAAAAGAGGATTTTTAATATGAATATCAATACACGCAAACGAAACACAAATTTATAGGAGTATATATATATATATATATATATATATATATATATATATATATATACATATATATATATACATATATATATATATATATATATATATATATATATATATATATATATATATAATCAGGTTGACAATAAAGTTCTTGCGGGTTTTAACTTTTAGATTCAGGTAAACATATCTCGGCTCAAATACAAATTTATTGATTAAGATAAACTCCATTAGAATTAACACATTTTGCAAATGGAAAACAAGAGTATTTATGCCAGTAAAAATTTTCTGTTCTTGTGGTGATGGAGTCACTAAACACACTTTCATTTTGCTTAGGCTTTTGTAGCATTCCTCATGCAGAAAGTTGTTGAGATGCTTGAAAAAGTGGTAGTTAGTAAGCGAGAGGTCTGGAGAGTATCGTGGATGAGGCAGAGTTTCGGAACTTTTCAACTTCTTCAGGGTAAGTTTAGCAACGTACGGACAGGCATTGTCGTAGAGGAGAATTGGGCTTTCTTGTTGACTAATGCTGGGTGTTTTTGTGGATGTTTCTCATGCATTTCATCCATTCGTTGACAGTACTTCTCCGTTGTAATGGTTTCACCTGCATGCAAAACCTATAATGGATGAGACTGGTCGCAGATAACCAAACAGCTTTCTTTGAGAATCATGCTGACTGTTTCATGAACTCTGGCTTTGAGAAGTGTCGTGGAGCTTCGTCAGCGTCTTAACACTGAGCTGAGCATCGCTGATTATTGTAAAGAACCCACTTTTCATTGCAAGTCACAACCCAGTCAAGAAACGGGTCTTTCTTATTGCGTAAAAGAAGAAAAGATGAAACTTCATTACAGTGTTTCTTTTGATTGTCATTCAAATGCTGAGGCACATAAGTTTGTTGTCTTTCCAATCTCTCTCAAGTGGTTGAAAATTGCCGTATATATTATGCATAATTCAGAAGCAAGATCTTGAACAGTTGTGCATGGATTGGTTTCGACTGAGGCTCTGAATTGATTGTTGTCAACATCTGATAGCCGACCAATTCGGTCATCATCTTCAAGACTCTCGTAATCACCATGAGATTTCTTAAACCATCCTGCTGTGCCCCCAGTAGTGGTTCCTGGGCCCGTTGATATTGGGAGCTGTTTCAGCAGCTTTTCGGCTTAGCTTGAATTACAATAAGAAAATTGTGCGAATTTGCTTTCTCCCGATCTTGTACTGAATGTTCTGAAAAGAAGACATAATGGTTTTTCAACGATTGTAATTTAAATGATTAGATAGAGTGATATATAAAGTAGAAGTGTTATAACGAAAACATATTTGAAAATACATCATTTGAAATCAAAATTAAAAATTCCGTAAAAACTTCCTTCTCAACCTAATATATATATATATATATATATATATATATATATAAATATATATATATATATATATATATATATATATAGGGGATTAGAACAAAAGTCTAAAGAGCAGAGTATATTTTAATGTATTAGTAAATGGACACATCTGCCTTACTTAAAAAAAATGCTAGGTTTATTTTTGGTGTCTTTAGAAAAATCCCCACCCAATATTTTTACTGATGAGGAGACTTTGTTTCAAAAAAATATATGATAAAATAATTGTCCAAGACCCATTGTCTCTCACAATAAAAACATAATGCAAGAGATGGCTTGTGTTGCCGAGTTCGAATCTATCGACTGGTGTTAATCGTGACACCCTTCACTACGATTCCCAAAAAGATGAAACACTAGTGTCCGTAGGTATTAAATTATTATAGTAAATAATTATATATATAATTACTTATATACACCCCCCCCCCACATATATATATATATATATATATATATATATATATATATATATATATAAATTCCATGTTTTTATTATTTTAGTCTTTGATTTATGTTTAAAATGCTTCTGATATTTCCCTGTGGGCAGTTTTTTTTTTATTTCTTTCAAATCTGGAAGCAATTTTTCATTGTCTGATTTTAATCTCTTGATGAATGGGCAATTTTGTTTTTATTTTGCATTAATTGTTATTTCACACATAATTTATTGACTAAAATCAGTGTGTAATATTAACACTAACGAAACTGATGACGATGATAATAAAGATTTGTGTAAAAAAACAACAATTTATATTCATGTGCAATCATTTCATTTTATGCAGATTTTCTTTAAAAGCTACAAGTTTTTCTGAAATGAAATTAATGATTGCATATTGGCGTTAATAATAATAATAATAATAATAATAATAATAATAATAATAATAATGATTATCTGATCGATCTTAAATTATATTGGCACTGGAACAAAATAATCACATTCAAGCAAAAATTACTATAAAAGAAAATCATAAATAGAAGTTTACAAGGATGGAATTAAAATGTGATTTTACTTTTATAGGCATTTATCATCATAAGAAAAGTATTCATATTATAATTAAGTCTTTCTCTCTTTTTCCTTGTTGATCATCTATAAACTCAGACAGAATTCTTTAAAATTTTGTATGAGGCATCTTTGAAAAGGCTCTATCATAGAGAGGTAAAAATGTTAATGCCAAAAACACCATATGCTACAAAATCATTCGCCAGAATCACACTAAATTTACCATGAAGCCACAGGTTCGAATATTTTACTTTTCAACATACACCCCGCGCCAGAATTATATGCAAATCGATATTTTTGTTCTAACTCCGATAGTTTTCAATGAAAATTTGTGAAATTTAGCACATTATATGGCAACACTAACACAAGCACAGATCTAAAGTTTTAAGTTAATCTGCACAGTAATAAACAATTGGCAGCCATTTTGGTGATTTGCATTTTTTTCAGCACACCAACTTTATATGCAAACCAATGCTAAAATATCGTGAAGTGCGAAAAGATCATCGAAACATTGATTATTCTAGGAATTTATAAATTGAAAACAACAATAATAAAGAACAAACAACTTCAATATGGTTTCATAGTAAAATCAATATGTTATATAATTGCCATTTTTATTGATAAGAGCAAAAAGCCTTTGGTCCATTGAAGATGTCAAACTTTCGATTTCATCTGATGAAATGTCTTTGGCAGCAGTCATAATAGCATTCCAGAAGTCATCCTTGGAGTTGTACTGCCTTCCTCTAGAGTAAATATTTTGTTTAAAGATGCTCCACAGATTTTCGATAGGATTTAAGTCTGGAGAACAGGCTGGTCATCGCATTATTTTCCCATGTCTGGCAAAAACTATCTCCAAATATTCAGTGGCTATCCTTGCAGAATGAGACAGTGCATTATCATGCATGAATACCATCTTTTTCCGAAATGCCAAATTCTTCTTCTTGTGCCAGGGCTCCAAGTGTTCCTTAATGAAGTCAATGTTGAGTTCGGCGGTAATTTTCACTCCATCTGCGACTCTGAATGGTCCCACCAGCTCATTGCCAATGATTGCAGCCCAGAACATCACATCACCACCTCCTTGTTGACGCCTTATCCTTTGGGGACGTAAACCCTCATTATGGTACCATTCTCTTCTCCACCGATCGGCTCCATCAAGGGTCGTTCGACACTCATCAGTGGACAAAACAGTTTGAAAATTCACCTTCATGCGATCTCTTGCCCATTCCATCTTTTTTTCTTGTGGATATCCTTCATTGAGAGCGGACTTGTGGCTTTCCAAATTTTGCAATCGTCCTCAGGATACGACAATGAGTTGATCTGAGCACATCAGGAACGCCAGCTTTTTCAAAAATTTGTTTACTAGTTTCAAGCAGGTTACGGCAAACTTCTCTTTTGATCTTGCTCCTTGTTCGACGTGACAGATATGATTTCTTATGTATTTTTCGTTTGTCAGAACGTCTGTTGCAAAGTTGAGGGTTAGTATAATATTTTTTTATTGTACGATGATTACGGTGTAATTCTTTGGCAATTTCTAAAGTGGAAATCTTATTATGGAGCCTTTGAACAACAATTTTAGATTTCTCAGCTTGACTTAAAGCACCTTTACGTCCCATCTTGCATATAAAGTTGGCATGCTGAAAAAATTGCAAGTCACCAAAATGGCTGCTGTTTGCTCACTGTTGCGCAGATCAACTTAAAATTTTATATGTGCACATGCATTAGTGTTGCCATATAATGTGCAAAGTTTCACGAATTTTCATTGAAAACTATCGGAGTTAGAACAAAAATATCGATTTGCATATAATTCTGGCATGAGGTGTAAACATTACTATGCTAATAAGTCTGTTAGTGTTTGTTGTGTCTTCTCAGAAATCTTTTCCCTGAAAACACTAGTTTTGCGTGTGGCATGCCTGAAACTGTGTTTAGTTGTGGAATAATTTTGTACACAGATAGAAAATATTCTAAATGCTCCTCTTATTGTGTCTAAACTGTAATTCATCCTTAATACTCTCTTGAAACCACCTGTAAATCTTTCTGCTTTACCGTTGAGTCTAAGATGATAAAGCAGAGTTATAGTGTCATCAGGAGAAAGAAATGTACAGAATTTTAAGATTCCCTTTCAATAAAGTGTGTCTCATTATAGCTTTATTACCAAAGCGACTAAAAGATTGTTCCCCGCATTTATATTTGTTCTGGATGTCAGGTGCTTACATTTAAAAGTTCCATTGAAAATGTCCTCTTTTACGCCAAGAAAGAAAAGTTTTCGGATAGAGTAGAGAGAGAAATATTTTTAGACAGGTTATCAAACGTCGCTAAAATCTCAGAGGATTCATCCTATGAGACTTTACCGATCTTTGCTGAACCTGGTTACTGGCCAAATGGATGTATTTCGGTGCCTTTAACAACAGAATGGAGAACTCATGATATGGACAGGTTTAATCAGGAATAGACCTGTTGGTTCTATCAGAGTAAAAGTTACATCCGTCATCTATTGCAATCTCCTGAAAGAATCTTGGATGCATTGGTTTAATAACATTTTCCATATCTGGTAACGACTTATCACATTCCCAACTATTTAAATGAACTCTGAATTGATGTTTGCATATTTTAATAAACTCTTAACTGATCTTTGCATTTTTAAATGAACTCTGAATTGATCTTTGCATTTATTCCTTATCTAAACACTGGTAAAAATTGGTTGTTTTCACTGAAAAACTTCAATTAGTCAGTTTAAGTTTAACCAATCATAAATAGTTTTAAACCCAGCTTAGCATACGGGGTTGTAAAGCGGACTTTATTTAATTTAAATTTAATTTATGCAAATAATTTGGGAATGGCATGGGTGAAGTCTTTGTGAAAATTCAGATACCACAGATTCTTTTTTAATTCAAAGAATAAGTTTTAGACATCATTATTCCTTAAATTGCAGTATTTTAAGCGTTTTGAGAAGCATAATAGAGGCACAACAATAAAGTAACAATAGCGTAAACAAGTTAACAATGCTTTTCAAGTAAATAAATGACCGTTAGAGAGTTGTCAAAGTAACAATACAAGGAATAGAGTAAGAGTGGAATTCCTTCACAGAGTCGCCAACCACAAAAGTTGTGTGTTCACAATAATGACTAATGTACTATCATCCATGCATGCATCTGATACTCATTTTCTTTGGTACTTCCGGTCGTCTTTTACGTCAGTGTCAATATCGTCACCTCTTTTTCCACACAAATGAAATAAATGTATATTCATAACTTACTACTTAGCTTTACTCACCTGTTGAAGTAATTACTGAAGATCGATATATAATATCTTTTTTTACTTGGGAGACACCACTTATCAAGGTCCGAAGGCCACTCAAGGATAAATGTTAATGAATGTAAGATGGTAGCGTAGTAATCATTAATGGTGTAAATTGGGTAGAATTTTATTATTTATGGGGACGGCTCAACAAGAACTTGTTTACACTGGATGTGAAGGCTACCCTGTTGTATTCAACTAGAAAGCGAGCCAGTGGAACACTTTTCTACAGGCGGGCAGTTCTAGGAAAGAAGCTTTGTTCATAGACTGCATTTAAATTTAGGCAGTGATAGAGAGTGGGAGAAATCGTTTATAGTGTTTGCAGCTAATCGAGTGTTTTTTGTGTGAGAGTTTGGAAACAAAGGAACTATAGATTGGAATTAAGAAAATAATGGCAGAGCTTACTACATCTCTTATCTACGAAAAACGTTGCAGGAAGGAAAAAAGGGCATCCCCTAATAGGTTTTGAAATTGGTTTTGAACTCTATCAAAGCTAAATAGGACACACCAAGTAGCTCCTGCCCTAATGTGGCAACAGTACTCCATGTTAGTGCATACCTGGCTCTTATATGGATAGAGGATTGTATCGGCAGTGAGATACCTACTGGAGCGGTAGAAATCCAATCATTTTTCCAGCGATCTTGACAACAGATTTGATGTATGTGTTCCATTTCACATTAGGAGTGAAGGTCAGTCCAAGAAGCTTGTCAAGACATGGAACTTCCCCCAGGTAAGAGCCATTCATTTCGATTGAGGTGTGATGAGGATCAGAGCGATTATGATTAAAGGAGATAAGCTTCGTTTCGATGGATTAAAATTAACTAGTCACCTTTTCCCCATTACACTATGTCCTCAAGATCAGAGGAGAGAAAATCAGAAATATCTAGCTCATTGCTGGCCTTTAAAGTGTTGCTAAAGATTGTGCTATCATCTGCATAAATGTCTACGAATGATCTAAGAATGTGATTTAGGTTGATGAAGATCATGGAGGGGAGTTGGGCTCAGGAACCTTGAGGGACGCCATTGTGATTACTATGAGTTCCTGATTTCTCTCTATTAACGATTGCGCTTATAAGCCTATCAGAGAGAAAAGATTTAATAATTGAGATGACATTTCCAGCTATTCCATAGCTGGCGATCTTGTGAAGTAGAACTTTATGTCATACTCTATCAAAAGCTTTTGATATGTCAAGAGCTATTGCTCTAGAAACGAAGCTCCCGTTTATAGATTCACTAAATCTGTGTGATATAACAGTAAGTACATCAGCTGTAGATCTCGCAGAATGCAAACCATATTGCATCTCACTGTGCAGGTTAATTTTGCTGAGGTGGTTGACTACTTCTCTATTCATCACAGATTCCAGCAACTTACTCATGATGCACAGGAGATTGATTGGGCTTTACTGAGAAGGAGATGACAGATCTCCAGAATTTTTAAATATGGAGCAGACTGATAAAGTTTGCTGGGTGTTGGGAAGCATTTCTCTTTAAATATGGGAGCTAGTTCTGGTTAAAGCTTTTTGAGCACTATGACTGAAATGCCGTCAGGGCCAGGTGCTTTACTGGAATCGAGGTTTATTTTATTAGCTTAGCAACATCATGTACAGATATTTGTTTGTCGCATAGTATATTTCTAGTCACAAGAGGAAATATGGGAGGTAAGCGGCCCTGATTGCAAAGAGTAGAATTTACTTCAAAGTTCCTGGCAAAGAGTTTTGCTTTGCCGATACTGACGAAATTACCTCAGGATATGATGTTAAGGTGGTTTTAGTTTCACAACATCTATTACGGCGAAAGCAATGGAAATAGTAATTTATTTGTGCAATTGCAGAGGCAAATGGCTGGCTGTTGGGCTTTTGCTAGAATTTCTTGGAGGGTATGAAGCGGTCAAAACTGAAAATGAACAATTCAGTCAGGTCAGATACTATAGAGGACATATTCTTTTTGAACATGGAGTGCAGGCTTATATTTTGTATAAATGTTTAGCAGTTATTCCAATCAGTCATGAAGTATCGACATACAGTATATTTGAGAGTTTGTTACATTTTATTTTCATCTTAACCAACGCAACTGAGTGATTGGAAAATCTCAATTGAGACAGAACGGAGGATGAGCACATTTCAGGGCAAGTTGTAAATAAAAGGTCAACGAAATTTGCATATTAATATTATATTGTTATATCACACTTTATGTGGATAATTGAAATTATATATATATATATATATATATATATATATATATATATATATATATATATATATATATATATATATATATATGAATAAATGATTAATAAAACATATAAATAAAATATAATATATATATATATATTATGATATAGGTTTTGAAAATTCGAGGTTTTGGAGTTTAATCTACATGGAAAAGATCGGCTTAATATTAAATTATAAATACTTATGAATATATACGTCATGTTTCTCAACCAAAAAGTTGAATTTCTTTAGTGTACAGAATAAAAAAATCAATTTTGATTTAATAAGAATTTCTTCTTTTGCTCGAAATAATTGTCTAAAAATGTTAGAGATTATTGCCCAAATATCTGAATCTATCCTTTTTTCATTTTACTTCAGTATAAGTTATTAAAAATTAAGGGAGCCCATTCCTGGATCTAATAGTTGACATCTATTTGAGATACCTGGATAGCCGAGGGTTGTATTAAAACTCACCTTTACCTTTCAAGCGTTGAGTTATTAAAGAAGTAAAGAACAGTAATTTTCCTTTTCCTAATTACCAGATGGCTATGTGATAGTATTTTTCTTACGGTCTCTTAGTCTTTCTGGGATACAGAATAAGAATTCATCTAGTCTGGTGGAGTATTTAGCTTAGTGTTGTTGTTTAAGGCCAACAGCACTTGGACAAAGTGCACTATTCCTCGTATGTTATTATGTAGCTATACCGAGAGAATCTTATTTGAGCTTCGAATACTATTTTATTTTGAATATTTGATCAGGGTTTACTTGTATGGAGAAGTATGCTCATGCCATTTTGTCTGGACAACTTCTGTATAGAGAGACCATAGACAACAAAGGATGGTGTTAATAGGTATTCAAATTATGTAGGTGTGTATATCATTCTTATGAATAAATTAATCTATGTACTCGTAGTTGATTGCAGCTGAGTACAGAACTGCAAAAAGTATAGTTCATCGTTTAATCCATGAGTTATTAGCATATTATAATGTACTCAATGTGTTGCAGTAATTAAGATATTTGATTGGCAAACCTGTTGACCTTCTTCTTGTCTACTACATATATTATTTACTTTATTTAATCGCTTGGAAGTTTATTCTTATTATATTTTTGATTAAGTTTTCCTCATGACAATTCTTCCACTAAATTAGAATGTATGTTCGATATGACCTACACCTGACAGTTAACTAACTAGACTTCCTGCTTTTAGCCTGTAATTACTTCTGATGATCTGATTATTGAATCTGAATCTGAACGACTTTTTGCTTCTTCAGCTGAATCTAAGCATATAGCTGTTGGCATTGTCTGCTTTTCTAATAAAGTAGTAAGATTTCTGATAACTTAATATTCTTTCTTTTTTTTTAATTGAAGTTTTTAATGTAGCGTTTATCTTTATGTTCATTCTATGAGAAAGTTTACTGGAATTCTGATTATCTCTATTGCCAAAGCATCTAGTCTTTTTCTGTATATATTGTTTGAGAAATATTTGGGATCACACTTTTTCTAACCAAAACATTATTTTCGAAAATGTAGTTGTAGTTCTTTGTGTAATAGAAGTTATTGAATATCTTTTAGATATTTTACTAATAAAATACTATGTATCAAAATTAGGAAACCACTTGAGGATAAGGATTTCTGTGATGATGTCCATCTTTCTCTAACACCATCTAGAGGAAGAGTTCATTTACAAGGTCCGTCTCCGTCTTCTATATCTGGTTGTCCAAATGTTATGGTTGGCTGTTGAAGACCTGGGCAGTGATAATCAAAAGAGATCTTACAACACTATCAGCGCCACGAGAAGTGGGTCTTAGACTGTTAAATTGTGATTGGATAGCGATATCGTGTGACTTAGTTCATGATTGGCAAAAGTGAACCATGATGGTCAGAGACACTGTACTTGCTTGTGGGAAAACCACGACGAGAATGGTAACAATTACAAGTAGAAAGTAAGTTATTGAGGTGGGTAACTTGACTACTGAATGAAAGAGAGGATTGAATAGCCCACTCGTTCAACATCAGAAAACAGATATTCTTCGAATGTAAAAATTCAAGGAATGTGAGGACAAAAGGACAAAATAAGGATGCGAGAGTTATGAGCTGTCAAAATTAAACCCCAATGTTCATTTCTACTGTTTAAATTCGTCAAACAAAGAATCCATGAATCTTTATACATTTACGAGTACCTCTATGCGTTTTCATTTAACCATATCGTAGCCACCATTTGACTTGAACAGCATTTTCATCTGTTATAAAACAGGTTTATATTTCATAGGGGAACTATTATTCTTGGGGTCACAAGCAGCTGGTTTACTAAAGATTTTCTGAATATAATTTATTATGTTAGCAGATGTCATGGACATACAAGTTGCATGTGTGAAATGTTCATTTTCATATTTTGGCAACTATACGAATACAAAATGGCCGAATTCTCTCCAGTCGAAGTTCCCAAGGTTGAGGTATCGATATTCAAACTTGACTAATAAGTCCATAACACTCCCACCTAAGGACTAACAATTATCGTAAAATTGTAAGATTAACAAGTATTGTTATTCTTGAGAAATAGAAAATCAAATTTACAAGTTATTTGTTTTACACCATGTTCTATGCCAATTTCTTCAGCTTCAAATGTCTCACATGATTCTTAGTTTGAACAGAAAGAGATAAGTTGTCAAGTAGACAGTAGGCCATCGTTTTAAAAGCTTTAGATAAATACCTGTCAAATTTGCATTATCATAATTCTTCATCTATGAGAAAAGGTATCATTTTTAAAGTTAAACATAATAAACATAATATAAAGTTAAACAGTTAATACATGCTCTAATAGCATGTTTTAACTGTTAGTGTCTAACGATGTTCACTAGTGTTTTACTTGATCACTACTGGTAAATATGAAAATCCTCTCAAACATAAGGATTAATGAGATGAAACGATTGTTTTTATGAGAGGATTGAGAATGATTTCTGGAATGAATGACGTCTGGATATTTGTGGGGCGGTTCAGGAAAGCAATCTGTTGTCATTGGACTTAAAGACAACTATGTTGTAATCTGTAGGGAAGCAGTCTCGTGGTAATATGTTCCAAAGACAGGAAGTTTTGTGAAAAGACTCTGTTGAAATTGCATTTGATTTTGGACATATTGAGAAAGGAAAGATTATTCTGTTGTAGTAATCCGACGAATTATTGCCGTGAATGCATTACAAGGAAGAACCAGAGATTAGTGCTCAGTCAAACACCTTCCACAGAGAGCAACGATAGATTAAAAATGTCTATTCTGTGATAAAGGCACTGTAAGGAACAAAGACCATACCACATTAGAGTTAGTTTTATTTTATTTACTAAACAAATACAAGGTAGTTAATCCTTAATACTGTTCTTAAAATTTATTTTAATGTATTCTATGTATATATTCAAAACGGCAGGAAATCAGTGCACATTCACTGCAACATAATCTACTTTTTGGTAACATTTGTTCGAACCCTGTTGCTTGTAGACATAATGTTATCATTTCATTTTTTTATAAAATTAGAATATCGCATGGTTCCCAAGACACGGCTCAAATTTCATTTCTAATAAGACACTTATTAGGTAAAATGGTTTATTAAAGACAAATCTCCTATTTAGTTGGAATAGGTTTAGATGTTTCTATGAAATGGCAATAATATCACATTTTCATTTGGAAGTTTCTTCTACATGTGCTGTGATTATGAGTGTTGTAATTAATCCAGGATATGATAGATCATTTTAAAATATCCATATGCAAACCTAGTGACGTACTTTGAGATCAAGTTTAAATCCAATCAAATCTATTAAATTCACTTATGTAGGGAAATCATTATGAAAAGTAGGAGCAACAAGGGGTCAAGTACTATTTCAAGTTCAATTAATTGCTCATTATCTTATCGTATTTTAATACAACAAAAAGAATTAAGATTCTATAAAATGGACACACAGCAAATAATTATAAAATCTATATTATATTTGTGGTATCTCTGTTTTTTGTTTGAAGATACAAATGAAAACGAAGCCTGACACCAAGATCAAATATGGCATTTCTCAAATACAATTATGCAAGTAATCTAATTCTAGTATTCATTTCATATTGTTTTTAAAATAATATTGTAAGTTCTGCATTAATAAAAAGGAAAGATAATATTTTACTTTATTTTATATGTTGTAAGTGTAAGTTTATAAAAGTTTAAGCCATATATTAAAACAATAATTTAATGATTTACTGTTTTTTTATTGATAGCAAAATGAACAGAATTTGAGGGATTTCATTTATTGTGTATAAATTGAAATAACAGCTATCAACTTATTGTATAGCCAGATAACACGACTAAATCAATGATTCTACTGAAAGAAATTAATATAAAATACAAACATGTCCCGTTTTTGCTGTTCGCACTTGTAGATTTAACCTGTTCATTTTAAACACAAATACTCAAATGATAAACATGAATGTTACTTTTGAAATGTTTCTGAAAATTTTTAAATATCTTCGTCTTGGAATAATTTGGACAAAACGAAATCAGTTATATATATATATATATATATATATATATATATATATATATATATATATATATATATATATATATATATATATGTATAGTAACTTTACCTATACACACATCACTAGTGTACTCTCTTAAAAAATCTAGATTTTATTAATCGTCCCCATTTTACACTAGGAAAGATCAGATATCATCGATATTCCTCGTTATCATTCGACAATGAACAAAAAAATAACAATGCCCACTGAAGAAAGCCAAAGTCGGCCAAAATATTTTATTTATATTATGTTTATCTATTGAAAAAATATCTTTTTGCATTAAATTTGGTTTTATACATGTTTCCCGTATATGCGTGTGTATGTGTGTGTGCATATATATATATATATATATATATATATATATATATATATATATATATATATATGTGTGTGTGTGTGTATGTGTGTGTGTGTATACGAGCATGTAGTTGTCATAGATCATGTAATATATAGGTAACTTATGCGAACATTATAACACTGCTGAACAAAAAAGCGATTTTTTCTACAGATTAAATCTCACATTCTTCCAATTTTCTTACTCACTCATGTTTGTGATGCCAGAATTTCCAAATATTTTGATGTTATAACCGCTTTGTGAAGTATTTCTTTTCTTCTCTTTATCATATTCAAATATTTGTTGACTGTCTGACTAACACAACTATATATATGTGTGTGTGTGTGTGTGTGTGTGTGTGTGTGTGTGTGTGTGTGTGTGTGTGTGTGTACTCGTTTGAAGAAAAAATTGACAAAAAGTAAGAACTTAATGTTTTTCAGACAATTTAGTAGTTCCGAGTTCTCTGCACCAATAAGGTCATCAACGTAACCCGAGAATACAAATAAGAAATCCACCGTCATTACAGCATAGACATAAAGTATTGCCATAGGCACTTATTGTTCTAGACGCCGCCCATTCTGCCAAAAAGTTAACCCACAAATTATTTCATTCTATGTTATAAAGATCTTGGTACCATAAATTTATATCTGTATTTGTAAATATTAAGTCATTCATCTAATGGTTGTCATAAATATGTCTGAACTATTTACATTCAACAGAAAAACACTGAAATACTTTCTTTAACTCATATAACATAAGATTTTTCTTGGTGAATTTAAAAAGACTGTGACATATTCAATATTTAACAAACAATAAATCAATACTTACATATAAGAATGAATGAATAGATTCTAAAGAAATGTCTTCTATTCGATCAGTCTTAGACAAAAAAAGAATCAATAATCTTGATACAGAAATTAAAGAAAAAAATGAATCGTCTGTTTGTATTACTAAATCAGTCTTCCCTCGACAAATAAAACTTCAGAAAGAATTAGTGATTTTCTAGTTATTAGATTTGACACATTGAGCTGAAAAAAGTGTGTTGGCATCAATAAAGTCAATGTTTCAAATAAAATGCATGTTATTTTGGTTGTAAAGAAAACTAGCTGAAGTAGCTAACATAAATAGAATGGTAAATATAACAATAATTTCAAATAGTACATCTGTTATATCGCTTTATAACCTTCGCTATCAATAGGTGGGGGTACTGATTTGAGGGTACTAATATTATCTTGGTCTATTTATTCGTAATTCTATACTGACAAATGATATGAGAGATATTAGATGACAATTATATGCTGTTAAGCTGCCATTATATATTTGAATATCGTTTATATTTCGTTAAAATTAAAAGTAACATTTTTAATTCATGCAAACCCACAATCAATCTATTGTGGAGTATTGGTGCCACATCTAGATTAATGCACCAACACTTGTCTTTCCTTCTTGAACAGGGTTCAAAAAGGATAGGTCTCGTGCTGTCTACTAAGTTTCAGTCCCTGTTCCATTTCCGCAACGTGGAGTTCTTGTGTTCGTTTTTTTTTAAGTCTTTCCATAGAATCATGTACTTGCTACACTTGTGTCTCCCTCATCAATCCGACAAGCAGTAAAATCTCACCCCTTCACTGCAGATGTTGAAAGCCTTTCTACTCTAATATTTTCTTTTCTAAAAAAGTAAACTTAAAAATAAACACCTTTTTCCCTGTTTTCTTAACTGTACCAACACACAGAAATTTAACTGTAATATAAACGAGCATTTCGTTACACAATTTTCTATTTGGGATGTTTTTATGAATTACGTCTTAGTGGTACAATGTAACTTGTTTGGGGGTGAATTATAGTTTTAAACAAAAGCATTTATAAGAACGAAAAAACAATATTATCCATCCTTCTATACATCTAATAAGCATAAATTCAATAGTTTAAAAATGTCCTTCAAACATCTGTATGTCTATCTATCTATCTATCTATCTATCTATCTATCTATCTATCTGTCTGTCTGTCTGTCTGTCTCTCTTTCTCTCTCTCTCTCTCTCTCTCTCTGTATATATTTATATAAAAATCACATTATCTCAATGTGTGTGAGTGCAGAACGGTCTACAAAATATCTTTGTCAATTTTTGGTCTACATACTTGTAACTTAATATGTGGCCTCTTTAGACCTGTGGAATAAATTCGACTTAGTTTTTTTATGGGGAAAAATTGCTAAGTGTTTAGAATTGAAAATTGGAATTTGGCAGGCGTGAGTCAAGCTAATGTGTATCCTTTACACATATGCAAATATAAATGTATACTTTTAAGAGAGCTAATTTCTAATGTTTTGATATACATGTGGCCTTAAATTAAATGTGGTTGCAAATACCGCTAGAAATCTATATAATTTGGTTCCTATTCTAGCTTATGGCACTCAAGTAATATATTTTCAACTTTTGAAATCACTACTATATATTTGGAACAATAAAATAATTAATAGGGAATTGGTTTTATATTAATAAATGCGAAATCTGCATCAATTTAAATATATTTAAGTCTATTTTACGACCAGGCATACATATAGTAATTTAATAAATGCTCCGAATTAAAAAAATAATGATTTTATTTCAAACGATTATTCATGCCCTTACTCAAAATACATTATCTCTTGATAATTAATTTAAGTGATTTATTTCATCAAATTACCCTCTATAAAATCAAATGCAAACCGCCAACATCAAAATTGATTCAATTTATTTAATTATCTTTAATAAATAATACTAGTGCTTTACAATGTGCAGAAAAATTGTTTTTGTTTGAAATAAAATATGTTTTGAAATAAATTCGAAATGAATTCAAATTATTGACTTGTTCGTTTCGGGAAAACGCTAGAAAGTAAAATGCATGATTATTATTATGATTCTTTAGAAGTCTTGATGTTTTGTCAGCTAAGGAATGAACCAAGAATGTTAATATGATAGAATGGAATTTAAAAACAAGTTAAGAATTTTAGTTTGGATAAATAACTTTGAAATGGAATTTTTAGTTAATAGAATTTTAGCTGACAAAAATAACAAATAGATTACGTGACAAAACATCAGGTGATGATTCTTTAGGCTACATGTATTGATGAGATAATTTGAAGGAAGATAGTTTTTTTTTTATATACAATTAGTCAGTTTGGAGTCATAGTTGAAGTGAGACAGTCAAAATGTTAGAAACTTAAGATAAACGTGCAACTTTCCAAGTGGGAAAAAATTCTGGAAATAAAAGTTGCTGAAAATATAACCCGAGACTTCTGGTCGTTTCCTAGGGATGGATTTTCATTGCAGCTTTTGTGGATCCATTAAACAAGATCCAAAGATGTATGTTTCCCTTATGTGCCATATGTAAAACCCCACAGAACTGTGTTCCGTCCCTTTGTTATATATCTTGTAAAAAGTATGTAATACATGCATCAGCTCGAGAACAATAGATAAGCTAGACGATCACAAACACTAAAGACTCTTGTATACATGAACACATATACACCCACAATGAACTCTAGATAAACACAATAATCATTACTAGACGACCACACAGACACTGTCATAAATATATACACTCGCTATATACACATCCAGCACAGTAAATACTCTTAAATAAACATTTATATGCATTCATTATATAGACCCGACTATAAAAATAACAAAATTATTATATTTATATTTTGAGCTCCAGTGATGTATACAGTATTCAGCTTTGTATCAATTTACAGGAACTGAGATATATGCATATTTTTATAAATATATATAAATTATTTTTATCTAAAGCTATTAGTGTTTCAACACTAATAGCTTTAGATTCAAGTTTTGTAATCATAAAGAAATGTAGGAAATGATAATTACTATGAAGAATTCGAACAAAGTTGAAAGTCAACCTTGACTTTGCAGACCGGAATTCAACCCCTCAACCACCAAGAATTATCATAGGAACCGAAATAAAATTAAGTAAATAGGCAAATACAGAAAGCTAGTGGGAAAATGTTCAACAGCAGATGCTAGGACATTGTGCTACCCTAGGCCTAATTCTGAAAAATAACATTACAAATAAATATTAATTATTTTTTAACCACAGACACTAGTGTTTCATTCTTACACAAGCATCAGTGTAGGAAGTGATAATTACTGTTAGTTAAATAGTTCAAACCCTACTTCAAAATCTTCTTTAACTCTGTGGGCCGAAATCCAACACCTTAGTTATTAAGAATTATCACATGAAAGGAATGAAAATTAAGTTCTATATATAATGGCGCGTTAAATGGACAAATACATATTATACATATATACACAGGCGGCAAAAAGAAAATCCGCACTTGTATTTTTTTCATAAACTGAAAATTTAAGCTAAATTTAATGTAACTGTTTAAACAACCTATACCTCATTTGATTCGCCTTTTATTCTTCTATAATTTTACCTGTTCATATTTTACTTTTAATTGAAATATTCTAGTGTTCACGTCAATTTAAAAAAATAACTTCAAATTGAGGAGGCAAAAAGAAAGTCTACACAATGGAAAATTTTTATTTAAATGTAACTTTAAGACATTAATGCAACACAAATACAACAGGAACACAATGAACTAGTTAATATTTAGTAGCATAGCCCTTCTACAATTTGACAGCCTGCAATCTTTTGAGAATTCCTTGCATTAGACTGCAGCAATACTCCGGGGGAAAGGGCATCTGACTTTTAAAAAATTTTTGTCCAAAGTTCATCCAAATTTCAAATTTTATCATTGCATAGTTGTTGCTTGATGTAATGCCATACGTTTTCGATAGGTTTGAGGTATGGGGATTGTGTAGGCCAATCCAAACACAGAATATCATGCTCTTCCAGGAACCTCTTGACATTGCCAGCTGTGTGAATGGGAGCATTATCCTGCACGAAGATGGGATTATCATCCAAATGCCGACCAAAGTAGAGTAGAAAATGCTCAGTCAACATATTAATGTACTTGGTCGAATTAATTAAACCTTGCAAGCGAACTATAGGCCTTGGATGTTTGGTACTAATAATGCCTCACACCAAAACTGAACCTCCACCACCTTGCAGCATTGAAACTGAGCACCTAGGATTAAATTTTTCATCTTTCCTCCGACGGACGTATTGCCTACCATCACTGTCTAGCCTATTGAACTTGCTTTCGTCGCTAAAAAACACTTTTGACCAATATGAAGAGTCACGATCTTCATTGCATCTGACGAAGTCCAGACGGCGCTTTTTGGTTCTTTACATAAATCATTGACTTGCATCTTGCAACATATCCTCGCAAATTAAATTCCTTTATTTTGTTCTTGATAGTAGGAAGAGAGCACTTTTTAACAAGATTGCACTGTTGTTGGATTTGGGGAGTCGTTTTAAATCTGTTTCTTAGGCTGTGTATCTTGATAGCATTGTCTTTCCTATAAGAAATAACTCTAGTACAACCAGATTTAGGAGCATCACGAACACCGGTGTTTTGGTGTTTTTGCACAGTCTTTCGTATGGTTTTCTCATCGCATTTCAATCTGTGGCCGATTTCTTGATTGGATAAACCAGAAAGGTTGAGATGAATGAGCCTCTGACGATCACTAAGAGAAAGTCGTGGCATATGGACTAAATCTTACGTTATATAACCTGGAACAATAACAATTACGATTAGAGATGTTTTGTTGCCTGTTGGTAGATATTTTAAACTGATTCAGGGGGCGATAATTTAAGCTGGTTTTAAGCGAATTTGTTGCTGAAGACTTTCTTTTTGCCTCCTCAATTTGAAGTTACTTTTTTAAATTGACGTGGACACTAGAATATTTCAATTAAATTTCAAATATGAACAAGTAAAATTATAGAGGAATAAAAGGCGACTCAAATGAGGTATAGGTTGTTTAAACAGTTACATTAAATTTAGCTTAATTTTGCAGTTTTCAAAAAAAATTACAAGTGCATACTTTTTTTTTTGCCGGCACTGTATATATATATATATATATATATATATATATATATATATAT
The DNA here is from genome assembly GCF_053919585.1 of Euprymna scolopes. NCBI lineage: Eukaryota > Metazoa > Mollusca > Cephalopoda > Sepiida > Sepiolidae > Euprymna > Euprymna scolopes. Next base: position 76,203,775 of record NC_136499.1, on the reverse strand, counting down.
ATATATATATATATATATATATATATATATATATATATATATATATTATGTGTACAGAGTATTTGAGTAAATTTGACACTTTCGAAAAATTTTAAAAAGTCATATCTAGGCCAATATTTGGTGCATTTTTAAATAAAAAGGGCCTCTAACAGATGCCTTTTTTCTGAATTCAACTCACTCGAAAAGCAGACCTGAGCCTACCACAACCTCCATCCTTCGAGGAATGGCTAAACAATTTGATCCTGACAAAATCAATAGAGCATGATCTACTTTTGGTTGACAAATTTTTCAAGTGACAGATAATATACGCTATTGAACTCTTTATTGAAATGAAAGAGCTGTGTTCGTTCTTTGATTGCACAAAATTTCATTATTGCTGTTGTTCAAGAACTCATTCGGCTTTACATTTGAAAGTACAAATTATGAAATACTGATGTTGAAACTCTATATACTCTTTATATATGAGCTCTCAACTGCATTCAACGGTTCTTTTATTAAAAGTGTATCTTTAGAAAGTAATGAGAAAGCCGATATTCAAAAAATATGGCGTAATTCTGAACCTGCTGCTGAGTTGATCTTGTGACACATCACCATGTAAAAAAAAACCCAAAACAACAGAAACTTTACTGCCACTTTTCAATAGGAACATATTTCAGAGAACTCTTCTGACAATGAAGGCTAATTTGATGTCTTTTGAAAAGCCTGTTTTGCTGACCTTTTGTTCGACTCTTCAAAAACTAACACTTCTATTCATTATAATTTTAAAGAATAAATGTTTAATGGAGGTGGAAAAAGTAACACAAATGAAAAATGGGCTTATTTTAGTCAACTTCATCTCTTTTAAGTTTTTTAGATTTTTATTACACTCTTTTACATTTTCCCTTTCTGATAATTTATTTCTCCGTTTTCTAAAAATATTTCAAATTGAACATCCCTTGTTTATTATTAGCAATAATTTTATTCTAAATTATTTGTTCTTTTCGTGCATTGTCATTTTTCTTTACTTTTTGTCATTTCTTTGTCTCTCTGTCCATAATAATTTATTTCACGCTCCCTTCCTTGTCTCATCATTTTTTTGTTTGTTCTTCAAGAAATTCCCTTTGTTCAATTATGATTACAAACTCTTTCTTTCGGATTTCGTTTTGATTTGTCAACATTTTCCCTCACAATTATTTTACTCCTCTGTATCAAACAAATCTTCTTGAAGTCTGTTCAACAAATGGAGTTGTCACCAACATTCTACAATTATTAATTAATACACATTTATTGATATTTTTTCATATATTTTTTTACCAATCAAAAAATAGTCAGATCACTCATAATCAGAATAAAGTATTTTTCTATAGTTTATTCCAATATTTAATTTTCATTAGTTAGAATTTCACTTGGAGATTTATTGTTTTTCTTTAGTTTTCAGAAAGACATTGTCACATTACAGGCTTAAGTAGTGTTAAGAAGAAATTAAAATTCAGGGAATCTTCTGATCTGACTGTGAATAAAATTTGATGCAAATCTTAAAATATTTTGAGCGGTTATGTTCCTATTATGTCCTCTTAATTCCTTTTAAAGAAACTGAAATTTAGGCTATATGTATTAATTTATATTTTAAAAATTTCATAAAATTGGTGGGATCTAAATTTTTACAAGAGACTCTGACTCTACGTTTTTTTGCATAAAACTAACTTCAACAAAATATTGCCAACATTAACAAACTTCATAATGATCAGTGAATTAGTTTAGAAGTGAAATATACATAAACATATACATAACATCACTTTATGTAAATAGAAACCATAATATATGGAATTGGTATGTTTAATGTTGTGTGAGTTCAAGTTGGATTTTCGATCGTAATTTACAATCTTCTTTGTTATAATTTGTTTCTTCTTCTAAATGGACTAAACATTTTTCCAATTTTACTAAAGCTTTAACACCTCCACAACTTTTCATAATTTAATTAAAATTTTTTCTCTTTTTTAAAACGTCACTCTTTTGATTTTAATAATTAACCAAGTCTGCAGACAAACTTTAAATAAGCTTAAATGATTAAATCTGTTTCCTGCGTGATGAGAAGCAAAATTTAATGTTTTCCTACAATTCCAATTAATGTTTTGGCTTTCAGAATGTCATTCTAGTTTTCATATTGATATCAAGATTTAATCTTTTAACCAATAACTATGTCCAATAATTGAAAAATATTTTGGTGTGTGTGGGGGGGATTATATATATATATATATATATATATATATATATATATAGAGAGAGAGAGAGAGAGAGAGAGGTGTGTGTGTGTGTGTGTGTGTGTGTGTGTGTGTGTGTGTGTGTGTGTGTGTGTATGTGTGTGTGTGTGTGTGTGTCTGTCTGTCTGTAATGGGGGATAACAGTACTTCCTTGATTTCTTGATGTTTTATTCATCGGGTGAATATTGCAATTTACTGGTTTAAATTATTGAGATTTACTTGCCTAACAAATTTAAAATCCAAACAAAAAAACAAAGACATCTTCAAAATCAAAACCAAAGAAAAACATCATATAGTGATCTGAACGTAATATATAAATTCATGTGAATATGTTAGAAAGAAAGGGACACGTGATTCTATTCTTGCAACCACTATGTTTATATTCTATGAAGCAAAGTAAATAAAACCTGCATTTGCCTACATTTTAACTTTGAGAATTGAACTAATTTTTTTTGTCTGACCTGTTTCACCTGATTATATATTAAAGAATGTTTAGAAAAAATATATAATAGATGTTATTACGCTTCATATATTTGAAATTCTTTTCATAGTTAATTCGAAAAATCAGAATATTTTGATTATCAATAAAAATTGTATAAAGTGCAGATATAGCAAATATTATTGTTTACATATTTTTATTATTATTATTATTATTATTATTATTATTATTATAATTATTATTAGCAGAACTTGAGGGATTTCCACAGGGAACTCATTCATATGTAATATATTGATGTTGGAATTCTGTAGATGTTCAGTGTAAATGGAGACGCTGATATTATTGTAGCTTTTTTGTTAAAACTGCAAAAGTATTTATCTAAGCTAGCACGAACGCTCAACAAAGCTCGGTCGTAAAGTACGCTTAAATATGATATTTTAATTTTTGAAAATTTCGTATATATTATTACAGAGTTAATGTTCTATCGATTTTCATATCATAAAGTTGCGATTTCAAAAATATATCAATATGACTAGGGTTCATCAGCTTAAATCGAAACCGAATCCCAAACTTATATATATATATATATATATATATATATATATATATATAACTTTAGTTCCTTCAGCTGTAATCAAAACCGAAACCAAAATTTATGAAGAATTCTTGATAAAATTATTCATAAAAAAATTACTAAAGTACCGTCAGCTTCAATCGAAACCGAAACCAAGACTTATGAAGAATTCTTGATAAAATTATTTAAAAAAATAGATTATTGGAGTGCCATTAGCTATAATCGAAACCAAAACCGCACCTTATGAGGAATTCTTGGTAAAATTATTTATAAAAACAAAATAGATGACTTAAGTGCCATCAGCTATAATCGAAACCAAAACCAAAACTTATGAGGAATTCTTGGTAAAATTATTTATAAAAAAAATTAAATGACTTGAGTGCTATCAGCTTTAATCAAAACCGAAACCAAAACTTATGAAGAATATTTGGTAAAATTATTTATTAAAAGAAATAGAAGTACATAATTAATGGACCCGGATGTAAGTCTAACAAAGAAAATAATACACACGCTATCGTATTAATATATAGATTATTATTATTATTATTATTATTATTATTATTATTATTATTATTATTATTATTATTGTATTTATATGGTAGTATAGAACAGTTGAGGTAACAACGAAAACAATCAAGGAACTGATAAGAATGAATTTGATTGAAAAATGATGGCCAGAGATAGGTTAGTTTTGACATTCACTTTTAAAAATCACATGAACGACGTGAAACCAAATATGGTGATACATTATTAGGACTTTATGTGAAAATAGTTTTGCATGAAACAGATTTGCCAACTTACTTTTAATGCCATCTTGATAATTGCATCAATTCAAATCTTGAAATATGATTTTGACAGTAATTAGCAACTAATTCTATGATTAATAGCAGTTCGTTACAAAAGTATCGTTAGTCAAGTGGATATTTCCTGTGAATTTTACATTAATTGATTTTCTTTATTTTTATTTTATTTGTATTTGACATTCATTCACACACATTATCCTCAGGATATTTGTATAAACAGAACTTATATCTACACTAAATGTACTCGTGACTCGTTGATCCTAAAGTAAAATTACAAACAATGTTTTTTAACTAGAAACAGTTCATAAGATAACAATGATTTACAAATGGCATGTTTTTAGTCCTAAATTGGATGACTGAAGCGTGAAAATGGATAAATAGATGGGAAAAATCTTGTATATATAAGTTAATAGAAAAGGGTTAAACTATCTCTACTTTCTTATAATGCACACTCATTACTTCTTATTTGGTTGAATCTTTTATATAAAGAGTTTTGCATTCAATGTTTAAATAGTCGTGTTTCTGCTACTAAAATATCTACAAAATGTGTTATTTTTGCTCTTCCTTGCGAGTTTATGAGTATTTGTTTAATTAACCTTGAAAACCTCAAAGAATTGGTTTATCATCGTCTTGATTACACATGCAATGTGTTTATCACACTTTATTATCTTCGATTGAATGCAATACTTTATGTGCTTACTTTTATTGTAATGCTTGTCATTGACGGCCTCTTTCAAAATGAATGGCGTTATATTCAAACATTAAACCCTTTAAATGTTGGTGTGTATTGTAGTTTGCTTTTTCGTTCTTTGGTTTATATTGGTAACTCCTCGAAAGTTGCACAATTGTTGAATTTACATACTTGAAATTTATTAGATTTAATATTCTTTGAATGGTAGGCTGTTTTGTTAGAATGTCAACAGATGCTTGCTTGTAATCTACATTCCATTTAATATATAACATATAAGCATACATAAGGTATTGGATTAATCTGTAGTTATAGGTGAAACTTACCACTATGAGTTGGTATGGACTAGTCCATAGATTATCAAATGGTTTATAAATATATTAGCAAATGATATATAAATTATAATTAATGTCTTATATTACTATTAAACTCTTTAAAATCTGAAACAGCAAAGGAGAATTTAAGATAAATATTTCACAGAGACTCAATCAGAATTATCTTTTGTAATGTAGTGCATTGCTTGATTTTGATTTTAACCATTTGGGTAGGATATAAACTCTAATTATATATATATATATATATATATATATATATATATATATTTCTATCTCTCTCTCTCTATATATATATAGATCTCTCTCTATTTATATATATACATATATATATATATATACATATATAGGTCTATATATATGTGTGTGTGTGCGTGCGTGTGTGTGTGTGTGTGTGCATACTATCCTTATTAGAACATGCATATTTTCGTCCTTATTAATAATTTTAAATATTGTAAAAAACGATTTCCGTTATTCAGTGCATGAACCAGTGTATTTCTAATGGAATCTTTTGTGAATGAAACATTGAGGTTAATATTTTTTTTGTTTTTCATGCCAACTTACGTTAGTTTCTGACAACTGAACAAATTCTGTTCATGCAATATATTAATTTAACAAGACTTCTCATCAAATTCCATTTGGCATTTACCACTTATTAATATCCTTTAATAATAGCACTATGCTCAGTTTCTCTTAGTTACATGATATTTTATAATATCAAACAAGGAAATGGGTGGTATATCTGAAACTAGCATCGACTTAAAACTGTACTCGCTGTAAATACTGGTTGTACATCCCTCTCTCAATCAAACAATTAGAGTCTCTACTTGGTATATTCCCCAAAGAAGTTAAACTTCACTATAGGTTACCGTTTCTAAATAGAAAATATTAAATAACAAATAGAAGATGAAGAGCTTCTTTAGCCTTGGTGGGCAATCACCTAACGATGGTGTTGAAAACAAATACTGCTCTTCGTCTTCCTATTGCTACAATTAAGGAAATACCTTTAAAAAATATCTAATGCACAACAAATACTGCAAAAGATTATAGATTCACAGACGTATCTTTGTTTATAATCTACATATAAGTGAACTGGCCAGGGGAGCCATATGAAATACAATTTTCAAACCTTTGCAAAAGGTCAAATTTGGAAATAGCCAGTACAATTGCTTATATAAAAGGCAAAACTGCATATAGATGCCAGGTTCAAATTTATAAGTATAATCTTGAAAACATCTAGCAACTCTGGCGTATTATTGATTTTCTAATTTTATTGTTTTATGCACATATAATAAGTAAAAGTTTTATTTAATGAAAAAATAAAAAAAATAAATAAATTTAAATTAATTTGCTTCAAACAGAGTATCAACCAATTAAAAAATGGGCAGAGTTTTCTATTCTTAAATTTATGTAAGTTTAATATAAATATAAATAATGTGAAAAGTTGAACACAATAATAATCTATTTACATCGATTGAATTATTTTATTCAATCTTAAAATCTTTACTTATAAGGTAATATATAATAACGAATGTAAGAAGGACTAAATCGATATATAAGAAAATGAATATAAACAAGAAATAAAACATAAAATGAAAACCAATACTTGAACCAATATTTTAAATTTTTTAATATTTTGTTTCTGGTGTGATATCTTTAAAAAAAATTAAAAAACTAAATAATTTTTTATTATTATTACTTTTTAAATATTTTCATTATATAATTATAAGAATTAAAAAAAATTAAATAAATTATATTTTCGAAATATTAAAATTAAATAAATAAAAAGAATTTAAATAATATTTCTAATATTTAATTAATTTAAGTTTTAAAAAATTAGGTTCTTTGAAAAAATTTTTATTCGTCTGAAAGGTTTAAGCATTTAAAGATATTTACAATTCTCTAGTGAAAGTTGTATTTCAAAAAATCAATACATATTTTGGGGATAAAAATAATTGAATTTTTGAAGTTAAAAATTTAATCAATTTCCTATCATTGATATTTCTTTAGGAAAAGCGAAATCTATTACTGATGAATATTTATTTTCTGTTTGTAGCTGAACATATACTATTACTTTATTAATATACTATTGTAGAATGTTTTAATGCCTGTTTGTTTGAATGTTTTTAATGTAAAATATTTTTTTTATTGTAGAATGTTTTAAGTTCACTATGCTTTCTGAAACTATCTTTCAGACATTACCTCGTTTTCGTTCAGGCGGTAATGTAGTTTTTGTTCTGTTGTCATTGAATCATTATTCCACCAAAAAAAATATGGCCGAATGAAGCATATATTTGCTTTTTTTTTATTTTTGTTCATCCCTCAAACAAGGCATCTTGCCACTTGGACGTATGAGCTACTATTTGGGACAATGATTACAGGGAACTAATTAAGGAGATAAGTGAGTTTTTATTACATTTAAACTTCTGCATGTCAGGAACCTCTACAGACTTGTTGCTAAATGGGTTTGTCAGGATATGTACGTTGAGGAGCACGAGTGCAATGAGTTCATCATAACACATCCCATTGAAATACTTGAAAAACAGGCACAGGAATGCAGCGATATGGAAGGGGTTGTTGTAGCTTGATTGATATTGCTGGACCTATTAGATTGGAGACTTTTGCTGGCTCCTGTCTAAATGGTGGATGCATCAGCCATATACGGCCAGTGCATATAATAAACGAAAAATAATTTTGTGAAAACAGAACAATCGCAATGATGGCGAAAGCATTACCTTGCCAGTGAAGCAAATTGCAATAACGATTAAACTTTGAGAGGCTTATTATTTAACTAAGATGCAATAACATCATTTTTATTGAGAAACGCAATTAAACGAATCCAGAAGTATTCAGCATCACTGTCTGTAAGAAAAAATATTTTTTCTTTTATATAATTGAATTTTATACAATTTAGTTAAACATAATTTTGTAATTTGAACATTTAATTCTGTCTAGTTTAAAAGTTCTCATCTCTCTTCCCTTATAAAATTACATTAACATATGTTGTAACGAAAGTATTTGAATCTTTATCATAAAAATCCTGTGGGTTTATGTCAACTACTGCACATCTTTTATGATATTTGGAACATTGATAGGAGACAGCAAACGCTTATAAAAGGCTGTTTTATTTATCTTTTAAAGGAGGAAAAGGGGACCGACCCTCGTTTTTGAAAATAAATATACCTTCAAAAAGTACTGGAGATTTCTGTGAAATTTTGAATAATGACATAAGACATTAAGTGGGCTATAATAGATTATGTTTAATTTATGTTTGAGTGAGTAAAAGAGGCAGAAAGCTCTTTTAAAACAAATATATGATATGGATATGACTGGACAATTTTAATGCAATTGTGAACAAAATATAAAATTTAAGTTATTAGTGGGATTTAATGCTTGTAAAGTCAACTAATAATGATGATTTGTGTGTTTAGAAAGAAAATCATATATGGAGGAAAAATTTTAACGTTACTAATTTCGTCATAAAATAATGACACATGAGATACTTTGTTGAAATGTATTTTTAGATGCAGTTAATACAGAACAATTTAGTATAACTTTTAGCACAGAACTTCAAGTATAGTATTCAGTGTAATTTAATTTCAATTGTACTTAAAGTTTTATAAACTTTAAATTTGTCATAGTTATAGAACTTAATAATAAAAAATGCCACTGTAACAGAACTGATGATGATGATGATGATGATGATAATAATAATGTCGATAAAAATGTGGAAACCAACTTACATAAACAAAGAAGACTAACTACCTACAGATGAGTTGAAATAAAATTAGGACACAAAATATAGAAGGGATATCACACGAACCTGAGAAAATATCAGAAATTCTATAAACTGATCCCCCTTCCGCAGCAAAGAAAAATACATACAGGTATGTAGTGACAATAACATTAGTGAATACCTACCAAAATGATGAGGTACATAGGATGGAAGAATTGAGAAGGAGGAGTACTAACTTCACTTGAACGGTACTAAAAGTATTGAAATCTTAGTGAGAGTTATTGCCACTTTAATCCAGTTTTTTTGTTACCGTGAAATTAATGGAAAACTGATGTTGCGATAATGCAAAGTGATTTAAAATGGTTATTTAAACAAGCCGAGAGTGGTGAAAATATTTTGGAGGGGTTCTTGTCACTCAAACTCCAGTGAGCTCCACTGGTTGTTGCCAGTGAGCATTCAGTCATAATGAAAACTTCTAGTGAGTGATTAATATTGTAAAAGATACTCGGCAAAATTATCAATTTCATAGAGAAAAAAACTGGAAATATAGACAGAGACTAGAACTGTTAATGGAGACCAACATCAGAAAGCACTAAGAATGGTTGGTTGGTTGTTTTTGTTTTATGGAATATCAACCCTTTTCAGGTGATTTAATGCCGAATCCAAAGATTTTGAAGAAAAGTTTTAATAGAATTCATTTGTTATTTTCAAGTCGGTTTCTATTTAATCCATAGTTGGGATCCTAACAATTCACACACACACACACGCACACACACAGACACACACACACACACAACCTACCCTTAAGGAAGAAGGGGGAAAAAACACAAGCAGAAAAAGAGAGTGACTACAGCCTAGATCAGCTGTCTCAACAAGCCCAATAAAAGAGTAATAAAAATTGAACATGCCAATAAATAATAGACACTTACACGCCTCAACCCCTTGGAAACACTTCTATGAACTACGAAAATGCCATTTTTACATCTCCAACACATTTGAGAATAATTTCTGACGAGGACGCTTCACAGAACGTCTGAAACGCATAAAAACGATTTCAATGATTTAAAAACATCATTACAATGATCCAAACAGAATTCTCAATGAACAACCAAGACACGGAATAATAAAATATTGTTAAAAAATACACATTGTTGGTGACTACCCCCTTATTTAAATATATATATATATATTATATAAATAAATAATATATATATATATTATATATATTTATAAATATATATATATATATATTATATATATTTATATATATAAATGTGTGTATATATATAAATACGTGTATATATATATATAGAAATGCATATATATATAGAAATGCATATATATATATAAATGTATATATATATATAAATGTATATATATATATAAATGTATATATATATTTATACATTTATATATATATATATATATATATATATATATATATATTTAAATGTATAAATATGTCTGAACATATATATTGCAGTGTCAAATTCACTATAGTATGTGGTCTATTTGTAAATAAATTATGTGAAGATATATTTAATATTCAGCAAGTATTTACAAGCGATGGAATTTGGAATCTTTTGATCTAAGTATATTAGGCAAGCCATTATTCAAAAGTAATGAGTCTTACATTAACAGTTTTTTTTAAGAACTTGCTTCTGTTGCTGCTCCATGACTGCTCCATAAAAGAAACTGTTGGCATTATCACGGCTACATTCTCAATGGAAACTATTGAGGCTTTTAGAAATGCACTGAGCAGAACATTTGGAATCTCCCATGATCCTATTATTTTTAGCTGTTGGAGCATGGATACCATTTTATAATGCTTGGTGCTCTCTTTGTAACAACCTGAATGCAATTATTGATATAAGTGGACATGCATGTGGTGATAAGTGACCGCCATACAGAAATACCAACAAAGATGACTTCCTGATAACTCATAAATTCTCAATAGCTCTTCACTCCAGTCTTTTGTTATTCTCAGCATGTTTTATTTTCGCTTATAATCTGTATATTTGGTTTGCTTTATGCAGAATCAACTCTTTTATTTATATTCAAGACATAGATGTAAAATGTCCATTTTATACAATTAATTGAGCACAAATTAGCTCAGTTTTATAATAATAATAATAATAATGATAATATATATTTATATACATATATATATATATATATATATATATATATATATGCATGTATATACATATATGGGGGGGGTGCGAGTGTGTCTGGTCGTAATATCTGGTTTTAAAATCTAAGGAAGTCATGCCCACATAGTAATACTTCTTATTTAGACTTTTCTTGACAAATATTGTAGCTTGTTAAATAATATTTTTAGCCAAACATTTATTTTATAGTGCACAAGTTCTACAATCACAGTTTTTCTCTTCATTATTAACTTTCTTATTTCTACTTGTGTAATTGCTATTAGATTTTGGGTTATTATTTCTAGTGACTATAGATTTTTGTTTTTGCTGTATTAATCACTTTTTTATGCTATTTATTTTTTTCTACTGCTCTTATTTAGTATTTTTGTTATTGTGTGTTTTAATTATCATTTCTTAGTTTTCAGCTACTGTAGGACAGTTTAAGGCTATTTTTATTGAATATTTTATGTAAGATATAGATATATAGAGAAATGCTTTTTGTGAAATTTCAGAATTTTTTGCCCAGTTTACTTTTAAACATCTGATAATAGGCCAGTATATGCCAAATTATATTTCTTGTTCTTCTATTTTTAATTGTATTATAATGATTGATATCCTCTGACTTATATTTGATAATATGGTATTCACTGTTTTTAGAGCTGTGTTGGAAATGTTGGTTGACTGCTTAAATACATTTTCCTTGATAGAATAATTGCTAAGCCTGCTTTGATAGAATTAGGAACCTGTTTTATGATTGATGGGGTGATTAGCCTTGGGGTTTACGTATATTGAATTATCTTTAATTAATTACTTATTTAATTACCTTATCTGTTTTCTTTTCAGTTCAGGGTGACATCTAAGAAATTAGTTATTGTCATTGAAGTTTAAAGTCACATTTAAAAAGTGAGTTATTTTCATGTTAGCCTTTACGTCAACTCTGAGGGTGATTCTTAGGATGAATCACATTTACACAAAACAGAACACAAGATAGAGGACGTAAAAGTCAGCCGAACCATTGGATAATTGAAACATTTACCTGTAAGAAGGAAAAATACAAAATGTAATTCATCAGCTAGCTATACCAAAGACCACACACACACACACACACACACACACACACACACACACATATATATATATATATATATATAAAGCTGAATGTGTGTGTGTGTGTCTGGTCACGAATAGGCTCCTATATGGTTGAGTATTTTAAAAAACTGATTACATATAATGATAGAAGATGTATCCAGACACAGGAATGGGTATGTTTGATCTGGTAGAACGGTGGTTCATTAAAATTGTGGGGTCTGCGTTCGTGCCTGGTCCACAAAGTATGGAAGTAAAAAAAAAAAAAACGTTTACAAGTGTTTTTGATGTAGATGTACATAATACTTTGATAAGTATGTTTTAACTTAAATAGGGATGATATAATAAAATTGTGGGGTCTGCGTTTGCGCCTGGCCTCTATAGAATGGAAATAGGCACAAACTTTAATAAAAACTTTTCATATCTATCTGCGTTAGTATACTTTGATAATTATGTTTCAGTTTGAAGAAATATGGTATAATAAAATTATGGGGTGTTCGTTCGCACCTGACCTCCATAGAATGGAAATATGTCACAAAGTTTAACAAGTTTTTTTTAATATAGATCCACAGAATATTGTGATAAGTGTTTCAGTGTGAACAGGTATGGTATACTAAATTATGGGAATTATCTATATTATTTTTACTTTCATCATATTTTGCTTTGGTTTTGATACCCCCAAATTCAACCCAAATTTACAACCCTTCCTTTTCATAACCTATCATACTTTCATAAATCAGAGTCCATTTTCTGTAGGCTGTTTTAACCCAGTCAACGACGGGCACTTTTGCTAGTATATATATAAAAGCATCTGGTAAAACGATTTCCATGCATTTTAGTCTGACGATTCCCTAATGAGGATTAAACACAGAACCTCTGTTTAGTTTAATTACCATAAATATATTTGCTAAACTTAACTATGATCATGTATTAAGCACTGTTGAATTAAATACTGATAATCGATACAAAAAACATATATCATTATAACATTTTGCGTCGATACATTAATAATATATATACACTTGTGCCCGATATTATTCATACCCCTCCTTGAAAATTGAGTTTATTAGGTGTAACTTTGTAAGAATTTATTGTTTACGTCCATATTGATACATATTCTTAATAAACCTCTTCTGATCATTTTCGTCATTTTAAAATCTCGGGATACTTGTAATAAAAGAAATATACAGCTATTTATAAAATCTGCAATGTTCAAAAATAATCATACCCCCTTATTTATTCAGTATTAATCGAGTTTCTGACTGTTTGTTTCCTGTTTGATTCTTATTTTGAATGCTTTTATACAACCTTTGATTAATTTCATTTCGTTTTTTGCATTTTTCAAAAATTAAAATGATATCAACTGAAAACCAATAAAAGAATAAAAATTATTAGAATGGGGAAGAAAAAAGAGCTTAGTAATGATCTTAGGACTAAAATTGTGAATTCACATAAGGATGGTTTAGGTTACAAGTCAATTTCCAAGAAATTTGAGGTCCCTACATCAACAGTACAGAGCATCATCAAAAAATTCCAGAGCCACCACACAACAAACAACTTGATTGGTAGAGGAAGGAAAAGGAAACTGTCTGCTAGAGCCACCAGGAATATTGTAAGAAGTGTTAATGCAAATCCAACCACCACTACTAAGGACATTTTAGAAAATCTGGAGTCTTCTGGCATAAAAATATCAAGGCAAACATTGCAAAGGACTCTGCATGAAAATGGTCTGAAAGGAAGAAGACCAAGAAGGACTCCATTGCACACCGGAAAACACCTTGCAGCACGTCTAAAGTTTGCTATGACCCATGTGAATTCTCCAGAGTCCGTTTTCTCAAGTATTTTGTGGACTGACGAAACAAAAATTGAATTGTTTGGCCATATGGATGCTTCTTACGTTTGGAGGAAGAAAGGAGAAGCTTACAACCCAAAGAACACCATACCCACGGTGAAACATGATGGTGGTAGCCTAATGTTTTTGGGCTCCTTTTCGGCTAGTGGTCCAGGTAGTTTGGTCAAGATAGATGGAACCATAAAGAAGGAACAATATTTGGAGATACTCCAGACAAACATTAGAGAGGATGCGGAGAAGCTCCATTTAGGACCAAACTGGGTCCTTCAACAGGATAATGATCCAAAACATACGGCCAAAATAGTCAAGAAATGGTTTGAGGATAATCAAATTAATGTTTTGGAATGGCCTAGCCAGAGTCCCGACCTGAACCCTATCGAAAACCTCTGGCACATATTGAAAACTGAGGTTAAAAAACGGAAACCTAGAAATTTGAGGGATTTGGAGAACTACTGCATTGAAGAATGGTCAAAAATCAGTGTTGATGCTTGTAAAAACCTTGTTGATAAATATCCAAAACGGTTACAGGCAGTTATTAAGAATAAAGGGCATGCTATTGACTATTAGTAAGAGAGGTATGAATAATTTTGAACTAGTGCCATTATTGTTTTTCTTTGTATAATGTTTCAAACTTGCATAATTTATTTATTTGTTGAGTTTAAATTAAATGCTTATGCTTGATTTATTGTTTGAAATCCCTTTAATATTGTCTACCTTCTGGTTTGAGCAATATTCTTATAGAAATCTCAAAGATCCGAGGGGTATGAATAATATCGGGCACAAGTGTATATATATGCTAATTTGAAAGGGAAAACCGAGAATTTATAAAATAATGTTAATTAACGTTTCGTCCCTATTGCGGGAAATTTATTCACTGAGTCCCGTGAAGGTTATCCCACGTGGTTCATGTTAATAAGCCTAGAAAAATCAGGACATGAAAAAATAAAGATAAGGAAATACTATTAAGAATAAAAAAAAATATTGACATTTTATTGAGGGAAAAAGAAAGCTTAAGGGTTGGGGAAAGAAGGCAGCAAAGCTGCAAAGTTCAATTATTGAGAAAAAGTTTATATGTTCAATTTACAAGAGAAAATACAGTTTATATGTTCAATTTACAAGAGAAAATACAGTTTATATGTTCACCAATTCGACTGCCAAAAAAATGTCCTTATGGCAAGCACTAAAGGCTTAATTAACACTAGAGAGAGAGAGTACAGAAATTAGAGAAAATTAGAATAAGAGAACTTACTGCGTAAAACAATGATTTCGTTTTTTTTAACCTTTCTTTTTTTATCTTTATATATATATGTGTGAGCCCTTTTTTTTACATATATATTTTCTTCACGCCACTCCAAATCGATCTGTCCTCACTTCAGTGACAGAATCCTTGAAAGTTCTTTTGAAAATAATCCTTGAATTTGAAAACTCAGTGTTGTTTGGTAAAACCTTCGTTCGTCCTTCTTGTCAGATGAAATTCTCACTGGTTACATGGAAAGACATTTCGGTTTCCACACTCCGACATTTAATCGCATCTCGTGCGTCCAGTTTATAGATCAATTCTTCTTAGAATTGATTTTTTTCTTTTCTTTTCGAGTCAACCAACTTGATTCGACTCTTACTGAAACTCATTATTCATTCCTATGAACAATGAAATAACTTTTACTATTTTTAAGACTTGAATGTCTGAGTAAGACCAGAGCTCGTAACTTGCGTGTTACCCTCGTGGAATCTCTGTCCAAAACTGACTTTCGCTCCGCTCTCTAATGCACTTGTTGAATTTTCGCGGGAAAAATATCTCTTAGTAGAACCAATTGTGGCGTGATTCTTTCAGCAGGAGCAGCTCGTTAAAAAGACGTAAAGTTAAAGAAGGAAAGAAGGGAGGAAAGATAAAAGACAACGACGAAAAGAAGGAAGAAATTAAATTTCTGACACTATTTCATGAGACATCATCAGGATTTTGGAGGTAAAAATGTAGAAGAAAACGAGTGAACATGAAAAAAGTCCTGAAATCCTTCCCATTGTCGGCAGAATCTACAAGTGTATTTGCAAACATATATAAGTAAACACACATACACACACACAAACACACACACACACACACACACACACACACACACACATATATATATATATATATATATATATATATATATATATATATATATATATATATTAAGCCCCCCTCTTCAGGTAGAGCACTGTCGTAAATAATCTCACCTGCTACTTAATTGGCTGAAAATGCGAAGCTTGTTGTTTGTTTGTTTACGAACATGCGATTTGAGCACTATAAAAGTGGTGGCGGATGTCCATTTAAATAGACATTCCAACGAGTTATTTACGGGCCTTCAATTCCGTGGTCGAGTGGGAGAACTGCCGACTGTCAACACGACGGTTTTAGGTTCAATCCTTGGCTTGGGATAGATGCTAGTCTAGCGGCACTGATGAGTTGTGATATAACGAAACAGGACTGTATGTCGATGACTACAAATATATATATATATATATATATATATATATATATATATATATATATATATATATATGTGTGTGTGATCTAAAGAAATTTTGAATAAAAAATGTAAAATGAAAATAATGTATGCAGTTTAAATTCTCGGAAAAAAAAAACAACAAAAAAAAAAAGATAAATTTTAACCTATCGCAGAATTAGCACCTACATAATCCGACTCCTAAAAAGTTTATAATAACAAAAGAGAATTCATTTATACAAGGATGGAAAAAATATATTAAAAAAATAAAATAAAATAAAATTTTAAAAAAGCCTTCATTTAAATTGTAAAATAGAAATAGACTTAGCACTTGCAAAGCCAGTTTCTCAAGAGTCTTTAATTATAAAAGAGAATTTAATTACATAAAGATGAAAAGAGAAAACTATAACTAAAAGTTTGTAAATAGAAAACAGGGATCCTCAGCTGCTTACCATGTAGCTGTTTCGGAGATTTTTAAACAGGACATCTGTTAATTACATGTCTCTCCAGTGGATAATATATATATATATATATATATATATATATATATATATATATATATATATATATATGTGTGTGTGTGTGTGTGTGTGTGTGTGTGTGTGGAGAGAGATTAGTTTAGTATTCCACATATAATTCTTCTAGAGATGTACTTTTAAAAATAATGGGTGGTATTTGAAGTATAAAACAGTGTTGATTTAATATTTCATTATTCAATATTTAATATTTAAAACAACGATAACCGCAACGGTTATAATCCCCCAGAAATCGTTCATATGATAATTATACTTTAATAATTAAATAACCATATATTCCATATCAAAAACATAAAAATAACAGCCTTGACAGAGAACAAAATAGACTTTGTGGCTTGGTGGGGATGCCCTTTTCTCTTCCCTGCAACCTCTTTCCCACAGAAGAGACGTAGTAAGCCTGTCTTTATTCTATCGTTATTTCCATGGCAAGGACTCGTCTGAGATCAATTCTCTGGTCCCCCCTCGCCAATCTTTTTCAAAAAACACCCGACTAGCTAAACCATCGTCAATAATTTTCCCCACTCCTTATCTGTGCCTAAATCAAAATGTAGATTCCACGAACAAAGCTTCTTTCTTAGAACTGTACGCCTGTGGAACTCTGTCCCGCTTGCCTATTTCCCTCCCAACTTCAACCTGGATGGCTTCAAGTCCAACACAAACAAATTCCTGATGAACCGCCCCCCTAAGTAATGCCACCTTATCAATTCTCCAATACTATTGCTACAGTATCCCATTAAGTACTGTACACACAATAACCCTTATCCCCGAGTGGCCATTGGGCCTTGATAAGTGGTGAACTCCATGTAAAAAAAAATAAATAAAAATTACAGCATCTTAATATATTTAAACAAGACCCAGCCAACTATCCCATTTGCAAGGCTCAAAGTAAACCGTCCAATTTCTAGCACGTTAATACACCAATCCATTTTTTACTTTTTCTTCCTCTTTTTTCTAATTATTCCTCATGGAAAGTGCATGCTGCATGACATCTCGAACAATAAACTAATTAAAATAACACTATTCATGTATTTAGCGCCATTCATAATGTTCAATATATATTTATTATTATTATTATTGGTTCACAAGGAGCTTTCACACAGGCCATAAGATCTCTCCTTGAAAATAGCCTGTGGTGTTCCCTGGAAGCTGAGTAACCCAAGTCTCCTCAGATTTCCAGTAATCCCCACCTCTTTCGATAGCATTTGCAAATAAATTTGCATTATCGCAACAGCTGCTTGCCATTGATTTCTCGTTGGTAGTGGCTATTAGTCTTCACTGGAATTTGAGTGGCAATCAGCCTCCCCAATATCCCAGTTGTCTTTTTTTTTCTTTTTTTTTACATAGGTATCACCACGTATCAAGGCCAAGAGGCCACTCGAGGATAAGGGTTAAAGAGTGTACCATAGAAATTGGACAATATAGTAATCGGTAGTAATGGAAATTTGGTTGATTTGTTAACTTATATGGAACGACTCATCAAAAACTTGTTTACGTTAGACTTGAATACAACCATATTGTAATCAGCTTGAAAGCAAGAAAACGGAAAGCAATTCCATAGGTGTGTAGTTCTAATAAAGAAGCTTTGCTCATGGAATCTACGTTCAGGTTTAGGTGCAGATAAAGAGTGGGGAAAATTATTGATAGGGATTTCTGCTAGATGGGTGTTTCTTGTGAAAGTTTGACGAAGGGGGGCATAGATTGGAGCACAGTCGATAACTTGCCATGAAAATAATGATAAAGCAGAGACAAACTCGCAACATTTCTTCTGCGAGAAAGAGGTTGCAGGGAAGAGAAAAGGACATTCCCCACAAGGCTACGAAGTCTATTTTGAACTCTATCAAGGAAGGATAAGTCCTTTCTAGCAGCTCCTGCCAAGATGGGGCGAGAGTACTCCATCATTGGACGTACATGACTCTTATATAGATAGAGAATTGCATCAGCAGTGAGATATCTACTGGATCGATAGAAGGATGCCACCATTTTTTCAGTGGCCTTGGCAACGGATTTAATGTATGTGTTCCAATTAAGATCAGGAGTAAAGCTCAAGCCATGAAGCTTGTCAAAACATAAGGCCTTCCTAAGACGAGAGCCATTCATTTCAACTGATGCCAGATGAGGATCAGGAGTAAAAGTCAAGCCATGAAGCTTGTCAAAACATGAGGCCTCCCCAAGACGAGAACCATTCATTTTAATTGATGCCAGATGTGGATCAGAGCGTTGATGATGTAAAGATAAAAGCTTGGTTTTAGATGTATTAAAAGTAATCAGCCATTTCTTTCCCGATTGTACCACATGCTCACAATCAGAGGAGAGAGAATCAGAGAGAACTTAGTCGTTTACGGTCTTAGATGTGCTACCATAGATGGTAGAGTCATCAGCATAAATGTCTACAAATGATCTAAGGATGTGATTTGGAAGATCATTAATGTAGATCAGGAAGAGAGTTGGCCCCAGGATGGACCCCTGAGGGACTCCAGCATTAATACTGAGAGCTTCTCTTATGAACCTATCAGAGAGAAATGATTTAATAATTGAGAAGACATTTCCAGCTATACCGTAGCTGGAGATCTTGTGAAGTAAACTTTTATGCCATACTCTATCAAAGGCCTTTGATATGTCAAGAGTAATTGCCCTAAAAAGGAAGCATCCATTGAGAGATTCACTATTAGATATAACTGTAAGCATATCTGCTGTAGATCTAGTCGAACGGAAACCATATTGCATGTCACTAAGAAGTTATTTTTGCTGAGATGGTTGATTACTTCTCTATTTAACACAGATTCCAGCAACTTACTCATGATTCACAGGAGACTTATTGGCTTGTACTGAGAGAGTGATGAGCGATCACCTGAATTCTTAAATACAGAGCATACTAATGAGATTTTCCAGGGTGACGGGAAGCAATTCTACTTAAGATAACATTTAAACAGTTTTGTAAGGATGGGCGCTAGTTCTGGTTGAAGTCTTTTGAGTACTATAACTGGAATACCATCAGGGCCGGTTGCTTTACTAGAATCAAGGTTTTTAATTAGCTTGGCAACATCATGTATAGATATTTGTATATCACATAGCGTGCTTTCTGATACAGGAGGAAATATTGGAGGTTGGTGGTCTTGGTCGCAAAGGATAGAATTAGCTGCAAAGTTCTTGGCAAAGAGTTTGGCTTTGTCTGATGCTGACGAGATTACCTCAGGCCCATTGATGATAGTCTTCGCATTACCCAGTGGCGGTCTGGTCAGTTCCTCAGTTTTTCCTTCCTCCTTGACTCTATTTGGCTATTTGGTCTCACTCTTTTATTATTTTTTTTTTTTGGAGGGAGGGGGCAGTTATGTGGTAATGGAGAGCAGAGGGGTGGGGTTAAAGACTTTTCTTAACCTTCTGTTGTGGTCTCTTGCCTTCAAATATGGCAGTTTGCACACTGTATGACTTCATAACAACATTTCAAACCTCTGCCGTATTTTATCTTATTTTGGGGGTTTTATCAGTTCATTTTATAGATATTTGCAACGTAGGTACATTAAAAAATATTTTCTTTCTGGATCTATGAATTTAAGTTAAAGTTACGATAACCTGCGATTGTATATTGTTCCACTTCCAACACTGTTAAAAAAAAATGATACCGAAAAGCACAAAAAGTCATGAAGATCAGAGTGGAAACAGAACAATCTCAGAATCGAAATCAATAAATTAAGCCTGCGATAAAGCATGGGAAATCTTTTATCCAAGCCATTGAATGTAAACAAAAAAATGGCCCGTTATTACTTAGAAATATTTCCAGATATACAAAATAACTCGTTCACTTTGTTTCAATATATGTCAATGGCCACAAATCACATGCTAGATCACTTAATACATGGAGGGGATCAGTTAACGACGACCTGATACTATTGGGAAGCACAAGCAAAATGAAGTCATACACAAGGCACCTAAACCTCAGCATGAGACACAAAGTTGAAAAATTGAAATAATAATATATTAATATTAGTAGTAACTCATAGCTAGGGAGCTATTGTTTGTTCATACATTTCTCAAAAGCTTTAATGTGTCTACAACTACAATATAAACTCGGCATATTAGATTCCATAATGTGAGATGTTATCCATTAGGTTAATCAATCACACCCTACCTCTATATTTAGCAAGATAAGTATTTGGAGAAGTGGTTAGATTATGTTTTCTGCTTTATTTTGAGAAAGCTTTTTGCACATTAAGTTTTCAAGTAAAAATCATTTTCAGCATCTTAATCGTAAATTGAACTGAAATTTAAAACCTTCCTCTTTTTCAGATAGTATATAAAACAAAAAGATTTACAAATAATCTAATTGAGATAATCAAGTCCTTATTTCAGTCTAGTTTACGTTTGGAAGGAACAGCTAGTTATTGAGAATTAATAACACTATTTCTTTGGTCAGAAAGAAAGTCAGAAAATCTTATGATTACCAAATATCCAGGTTTTCTTTGGCCTTGCTTGTAATTGATTCTTTTTATGAGATACCTTTCAACCGGATTTGGACCACAGGAAATACTGGCCGGGGTTAATCTAGTCAGCAATCTGCAGCCGAATAACGACTCAATATGACTATTTTACTAACTGAAGAGTTGACGTTGTCAGCGTTCTTTTATAGTTTTAGTGAATGGAAAGTTCCAGAAACGCTCCAAATCGAACACCACAACTTCAAACATTCCAGTAGCTCTCAAAAAAGAATTTTTATATTCTATATTTAGAATTCCCCAGAAAATCTTAAAAAGAACATTCATATATACTCATTTTGATGTAATGTTTTTAATAGTAATAATAATTTTACATTTGTAATATTGTTATAAGAAATTGTAATATCTTAATACTTTTATGAGGAAAATCTCTTCCTATGACAATATATATATATATATATATATATATATATATATATATATATATATATATATATATATATATATAATATTTTTAAAAAATCAAGACAGTAACAGTAAAAAAAAATAATAGCATCATATTGTTACAATTGTTTAATGTTTAAAACTGCTCGAATGGTCACAAAACAAATGTAACGAATATGAAAATACACAATATGATGTTATCAATTTTTATTTGAATATGTGAAGCTCTAGTAAACTCCATGCCCAGGAAAGTAAAGGTAGTTTTGGATAATGATGGTGGCCACACAGAATAGTGAGAGTTGACATGTTGTATGTTAACATTGACAACTTTTCTTAAGGGGAGTACTCACTTTTGTTGTCAGCTTTTAATGGCTATATTTTGAGTTATTTTGAGGGGGAAATAAATTAACTCTGTAATATATGCTGCAGACAGACTACTTTTCATTGTGTCAAAAAAATAATTTTTCCAGTGTTGTCCCATAAAGATATATACTTAAATATGTGAAGAAATGTGGGGTGGGTACTCACTTTTGTGATACAATATATATATATATATATATATATATACACAGTGTATCACAAAAGTGAATACACACCCCACATTTCTTCAAATATTTAAGTATAGTAAATAAAATATTTTGTTTATATAATACTTTGGGCTGCATTGGAAGCCAGACCTTCAATGACAAAACCAAGTAACGTTTATTTTTTATTTAAAATTTTTAAATTTCAATTTAAGTCATGAATCACGTGTTAGCGACTACTGAGACATGGATCTTTTTTTTAGTAATGACGTTGTATGCGGGTGCTGGAAAATAGTAAAAAGGCCACCCGATCTAATGACGTTAGATATATGTGGGGAAAAGGTTAAAGAGTAAGAAGGTCAGATGATATGAACAGATGCACAAAAACGAGAACAGGTTTACTAAAAGTATAGGTGTGGGAATTAATAGTTAAAACTATAAGATTTGAATAACGTAAATATAAGGAAGAGACGAAGAGAATAGAAAAAGAGAAAAAGAGGATGAATTTACAGATCAAAAGTCCGTTTCCATGGTTACTGATATTAAATCATCAGATTGACTGGATTAACAACTCTATTTTCCAATCTTTAATTTTAATTATTGAGAACAAAGTTTAAATTAAGCATTAACTGCAATATATTTAATGTTCAATTAATTATTATAAATATAGAATAGTTTTAATATTCAATTATATTAATTATTTTATACCCAATCCCAATACTTTGTTAAATTAATAACCTGGATTTCATCATTTTACTTAATAAAATTTAAAAGACAGAATTAAAGATTAAAGTTAAAAGGTTGTTAATATTAATTTAAAGTTTAATTTTTGATATTAATAAAAAAAATTAATTATGAGGAAATCTTATAAGTCATATTTTTCCTTTGGGAATTTAATAGAATATTTAATTTAAAGGAAAGATTATAACAGTTAATATATGGATATGTACACACTTGAGGTTAATTTAAAGTCATGAAAATTATTGTATTTTAGGAGAAGTTTCTCTAGTAGATATAGATTTACTACAGTGAATCATCTATGTATAAGAGTAATAAGTAAAAATTTGGAATTTAAAATATGTCTCATCGTTATTATGAAGATAGTAGTGTAGAGTTATACATTAGCTAGAATATTAGGTTGGTACATTAATTATTTTTATATTATCTACCTATTTATTATTATTTTGCGTTCATTCATGAGGCACTCTAGTGAAATTGTGCAAATCCATGTTTGATGACGACAAGGTTGCTTTTGCTGTCAACATAAAACGCAAATATGAATTTCAATAAATACAAAAACCACAAAAGGTGTCTTTCACACTGGTAATCTTTAGTCATATTATACTTACTATGTTGCTTAATCATAAGGTACATCTTGTCAGTAACAGCTAAAGAGTCGAATTGACTAATAATTTTTACCTTTACACAAGGTTATTTCAAAAGTGAGAAATATCCATTACTACTAGAGCTTTGATATCTGTCTAGAGCCGATACTATACCATTACATCTTGAACATATTGTGCTAATGTACGATCTTTTAATGCTCCATTCAGTTGACTATTTTAGACTAATGTAATTCTTTCCATGCTCAATTCATGGGGAAGGCGTAGTGTTGTATCTGTTCTGTTATCTTGAAAACATCATCTAAAGTATTACCTATATCTTTAGGAACAGGGTGGTATCTATTATGCTATTATTCGACCATGCTCCCAGGCACTACTTCTTTATTAATGGATGGGATAATATATTTCAACAAGAAATAGTCATAATCTGCTGCTCATTAGCAAACTCCATACTTACATTATATATACTAGCAAATATATGCGACTGGATTGATCATATTATTATATGTCAATCATGTAAATAATTGCAAGACCTCAACTCATAAATATCATCTATTACTTCTGAGAAACTAACACATGTAGAGAGAATTAAATTATTCAAAATTATCTTGTGTTTACAAAATATATTAGACATTCTATTATATTCTTTTCTAAGATTCATTTTATTATTGCTTATATATCTTTTTATATACTAGTCTGGATACTAACAATAACACAATAACTTTTATGTGAGCCTCCTTACATTTATTGGAAAAGTGCTTTTATATTCGCTTCAAATAATTATTTTAATATTTTCAACTTGACTTGTTCTCTTAGATCGAACTAATCCAGTATCACAAGATAAATTTGATGCCATGTCTGTAATCTGTAATTTTCCTACTTACAGCATTATACTTCCAACCCAACATTAAATTCCTCAGTTTATATATATATATATATATATATATATATATATATATATATATATATATATATATATATATATATTATCTAAAATAAGAACATCTTTAGATCAAAATACCGTTTCTGATAAAATAGTAAGCTAAAAACAGACATTTAAAACTTGCGACTTAGCTCATAAAATATTTGTCTTGAGTATTTATTACTGATATGAACGATAACAGTTTATTTCATATCATTCTTCTTCTTCTCAAAAGATTATCTTCAAATGTAATTTCCTTTCTTTTAAGCTAGGATTATTTTTGTATAATCCTTAACATCAGACAGTGTTGTATTAGTACTCTATTTTTGACGTTTTGCATAATGTCTGGTCTTGGGGGAAAAAGTCTTCACCTTTGAGACGTGAATGGCATCAGAAATTCACCTATCTTACAATTGAAAACTTAACTCTTGAATAGAATTCTAATGTATCTCTCTCATCATTGCAATTAACACGTTTAGAATGCACTGTATTTCTTTATGTAATTATTTATTGCAATTTTAATTAATAAATGCCTAACAATTATATCATTTATAATTACTGCAAACGTCTACCTCTATAAGAGTCAGATACATCCTAAGATAGAGTCGGACTGAAATATATAGGGAAGGTGCTACACTCTTAATGTGGAGACAAATTTCAAAATCAACTTCGCAATCTACTAGAGGTGTTCTCTTCTATTCTCTAAAGCTTCTTTCTCACAAAAAAATAAGTTGCCTATTCTTTCTCTACTCTATCGCTATTTCCATGAAATGTATTCATCTTAGTCACTGCATGAAGTTTCTTTTCTTTTTTTATGTACATCAGACGGAATTTCTATGAACAAAGTTTATTTCCAAGAGCTTCCCATCCGTTGGCACAAGTTTGATTATCTGAGTGCTACATTATGTTCTCTTCAAATATAATGCTAATAAATACTTGTCATAAACCCTTATCTACAAGTGGTTTTATGCATTGAATCATTTAAAAAAGTAAATATTTTTTTATGCATATCATTATAAATTAATATAAAGTAGCATAGGTTCATTTAATGTTTCACTAAGGTTTCATTGAGTGAAAACTTTATTTAATGTGTTGCTTTACTAAAGAATAAGCCAGTAGCATGCATTAACTTCTAACCAGGTCATTTGGTCAGTAAGTCTGATTGGCTGTAGAAAATCAGTCAGGTATTAGGTCGGCTTCGAAACTAGACTTGGCACTTTTCCATATTTAACCATCAAGAGACCATCTTATCACATCTTAATATTCTACCAAACAAATTTAATTAGAGAGCATCAACCTGTGTCACAAGATACTTTAAAAAGTTAACTCATCGACAACCATGACTGGAGGCAAACTGATGCTGACATGATCATCCACTTCATCATCCAAGATGAAAGGCCTGCCAAACCCCCTATCATTCCCCATGTTATGTTTCCATTATAGTAATTTTGGAATTATAAATTGCTTTAGTATTTGTTCAAATCTCGGTTTTGGCAGCCAAGTTCAAACATTATATGCATCACATCGTCTTTGATACTAAGTTTTGTGATAGCAAAATGAAAGGTTATTGACCCTATGACATTGCCACCTATTAAGTAGATGCTCTTTGTAGATACAATTACTTTTTTATGCTTTCAGTCAGAAAAAGTTAAAGAGTTATAATCACAATTTTAATAAATTAAATATTTTATATAGAATGTAAGTTTTTAAATTTAACATCATAACATTTTCAAAAAAGTATACGTTTAACAGAATTTAAGTTCAGACCTGATTAATATAATATGCTACAATCATCGCCGTCGTCGTTGTCATCATCATCATCATCATCATCATCATCATCATCATCATCATCATCATCATCATCATCATCATCATCATCATCATCGTCTAGTTTAGTGTCTTATTTCCTTTGGTAAAGAGTCTGATGTGTTCTGGCAGCTTGCACTTCTAGTCCCCAAGTTGAATGGCCTTCAGGATTGATTTCATTCAAATTCCATTGTCTAAGAGCCTTGTATGTTTTACATTCAAGTTTTATTTTATCGTCCCACTTTCATCTAAACTTTTACCTGAACATCTCTTCATATTTTTTATTAAAGAATCAATCCTCTCAACATGACTTAATCAACATAGCCAACTGACCGGCAGGAGTTCATTAAACTTTGGCTTATTCAGCTTGACTAACAGGATATCAGATCTGATATTCCATGTCTAATTTGACCAGACATATCAATCTGATCATTGTTCTGTCTTTATCATGAAAACAGGCGAGTAAGAAGTGTGTGGGAGCCTAGTACTCACTTCCATCCAGCATTATGTTCATAATGCAGTCATATTATATGCCCTCCCTTTGTGATGAGAGCATTGTCAGCATTGGTAATGGTTCACAGAACTCAGATCATGCTGATTTAACTCTAATGGTTTAACTAAACTTGTAACCACATACAGCATATCACTAAGATAAAAGGAGTCTACCGCTTTGTTGTCCAACTTCACCTCAGTGTAAGATCGATAATCAAGTCAGTGTGTCTACTAAAGACATCTTCTACACTCAGAGCCTAGTGCCAACTATCGAGACAAGCTATTACATTATTTGAGGACTCATTATGGGCATAGACTGCATTGTCTGTCATTGGTTTCTACTTCTTTCCTGCATACAATACACAGATATTGACCGGAATCTTTCAGCTCTTCTAGTTCCAAGTTACTAATCACTTTTGTTTTTGACATATTTACTTCCATTCTTTTGGCTGCCATGCCACTTTTTCACATTATCAATTCTTAAGTAATTGGTTCATTGTAATTGCCATGATAATTATTTAGAAAAATTCAAAAACTATAGTAAAATGTGAAATAGAATTCAAAGCCAAATGATATCAAGTCGAACCTTTTATGGTTTTTCTTGACAGGTCTGTTCTTTTAAGATTAGAGATTAATATAAAAATATCAAATAATAATATTTAATATTTGTAAAGAATAAATATTACGGTTCTTTTCACTTAAAAAAAATTGATGGAACCAATGGAATAACAATTTGAATTTATTCAACTTTTTATATTAATTATATTTCACTAACATAACTATAATAAAGAAACTAGTTTAAGGAATATAAATGCTGTAAGAACAAATCCTACCATCATTCATAGCATATAAAATTAATTAAAATTATTATTAATGCAGTTAATTTTCATTAGAAAATGAAAATATGTTTTTCAGTTTGAAATTCGACTGATTACATGATTCTGTTTATAAAAATAAAATGATATTAAAATACTTAGTTAATGTAACAATTGTAAAGTTAATCATAGTAGGATGATTTGTAGAAGTAAAATACGAGGAAATATATGAATACATTAATATGGTTTGGTATAAATTTATTATTGGAATTGAAAATGAGAAAGAATTACATTTTGTGCTGAAAACATTATTAATAATATTCGAACTTCAAATGCAAACTTTACACATATACATAAAATAAGCACACTTCTTTATATATGCTAATATTTTATCGCTTATACAGCTCTTGCTGGTACTCCAATTTCTTATAAATATAAGTGCTAATTTTATGTTTATATATTTAAATATATGCAAACACATAAAATAAACGTTTATTTACTATTAATATCATAGACAGCTGCTGCTGATACTTTGACATAAGCACACATCAACTCTGCTGCTTTATCTTATGTACAATGCATGTACACTGAATGTACATATAAGTAGAACTAAGTATCAATGAAATAATTTTTATGCAATATATAAACAAAATGAGAATCTTACTTTTTTAGGCTTTAAAATGTATTTCTAATGAAGACAACTAAATAAGCATATTTAATTTTTTATAAAAATATTTTAAGATATGGTGGTGGTTTCACAAGTAAGACTTCCTATTTTTTAACTCTAAAACTAAAACCTTGAAAAGCTACAAAGACGGGAATGATATCATAAAAACGAGTGACCATTTGTTCTTCAGAATTTATTTTTCTACATAGTCACTACCATTCTCACTTTTGATACCTTAGTCATAAAATCTGAAGCGTTTCACCTATATTTATGCAGCCACTCTGAAATACACAAACTCATTTCATAACTGTACTGACATCAACTGCATTGATTTCATAAGCGTTTAACAGACGCTGCTGAATATTGATCGGTTAAACTTTTACTGCATGGAACAATTCAATGACTCATCTCTGTCTCTGACACACCTTTATGACAGAGACTGCTTTTTTAGAGTTTCCCACCGTCAATATCTGCAACAGAAAGGTAAAACTTTCAGGTCATCAATGCATAAAGTCAGTCATTATAACAATGCAATTCACAATATCCTCTGATCCATTCGGGTGGAATATAAATAGGACGCATTACCTTTGCATTGGCATAATGTCTACAAAATTGTCATTAAAACAAAATCATCTTTTAGATCTTTAAACAACTAAAAGGTTTGCCTGTCAGAAGAAAGAAAATGTTAAAAAAAGAATCTAAAATAAATAGAATTCTTTATAAAAGTTGATATACTCATTATAAAACGGATAGTGTCTCCTTACAATGTATTACTTACTTGGTTTTATATATTTAGTTTTTTAATGTTTTAACATTTACAAGATCACACACACACACACACACACACACACACACACACACACACATATATACATATATATATATATATATATATATATATATATATATATATATATATATATATATATATATATATATTGCAAAGTGAACTTATAGTAGGCCTCCTTTACGATATTCTCTTCAGCTTCTGTTAAACAGAGGCTGAAGAGAGTCCAGTAAAGGCCTTATTGTTATGAGTTGGAATAGATGGCACTAATGTCTCTCTGATTTTCTGTAATATATATATATATATATATATATACATATATATATATATATATATATATACATATATACATATATATATACATATATATATACATATATATATATACATATATATATACATATATATATATACATATATATATATACATATATATATATATATATATATATATATATATATATATATATATATGCGGGCGCTGCTCTCGTAGGTCGATGGGTAGAACTGCCGACTATCAACGCGATGGTTCTAGGATCAATCCTTAGCTAGGGAAATGTGCTAGTCTAGCCACACTGATGAGTTATGGTACAAGGGAAGAGGACTGCATGTAGATGACTATATATATATATTGAGAATGGTGGGGATTATGCAGAAAAATTAATCTTGGAGCATAGAAGGCCGCTCATTTTAGTGGTATTACTCCCGTCTTCGCAGCTCTTCAACATTTTAAATTAAAATATAGGGGTTTTTGGGAACGAGTCTCGAATGACAACGTAGACTCTGAATGCCACTGTGCAACCATCGTTCATCAGTAAGAAAAGCGCATTGAAAATGATGACTATACCGAAAAATAAATTCTGGAGCTAAATCTCGCTCCTTTTTATAGTATCACTCGTTTTTGTTTTAAAAAAAATATAGAAAGCTTTTCTTTTGGAACGATCCTCATATATATAGGAAAACATGGATATTTTTGTCCTATTTAGGCAACCATCTTTTTTATTCTAAAAATGATTGCTTCTTATGTGTGAGTGTCAATAATATATACACACTCGTATGTATGTATGTATGTATGTATGTATGTATTTATGCATGTATGTATGTATGTATGCATGTATGTATGTATGTATGTATTTATGCATGTATGTATGTATGTGTGTTTTTGTATTTATGTGTTTGTTGAAGTCTTAAACTATTCAACTTATGATAAATTATGGAATATAAATTTTAGGCAACAAGGTTAGTAACGTGGGTATTATAGTTATTTTTTGTAAACATTACCATTTAGGGAACATTAATACTACAACTGTACTATGAAATCATATTGAAAAGAAAGAAAAACACATTAAAATTTCAAATTCATGCTATATGTATTGCTTATAACCCGTTTTAGGATGGGTAGTCTAACTATAATTTTTTTAAACCTTGCATAATGAAATTGTCATGTAGCTGTCAGCGATATAACCAAAAATGCCATCATATATTCGTATGATGAATATAGTTTCAGGGAATGTGAATCAGTATTTGTAATTGAATAAATATATGTTTTTAATAAGTATAATATTAAAAAGCTGTTTTGTTCCTACAATTTTCTCAGCCATTCCATTTAGGATTTACCATACTTGAGTTGTTTTGTAGAGGTTTTTCTTCTTATAAAAAGTTTCTTTTAGTCCAAATAATTATCAGTGAGAAGTGAGAGAAAACCTCATTTGCAGAACATGTTTTTTAATATGTATTAATCAAACTCTCTTGCATCTCTAAATTACTCGTGTCCCAATTTCCCAAGTCACCATTTATCTACAAAAATCTAATTGTCAGATTGTAGATAATTCAAACAGATCTCTTACTTAGCTCACCAATCTCCAAGCCCATATACATCAACTATGCAAAAACAGTAGAAATAGATAAAAAAAAAAACATCGCATGATAAAAAGATGAGAAGTATCTGAACAACAACTCTGTTATCTACTACATTTGCTGGGAATATTAATTAATTTAACGAATGGTTTCTTTTATGACAGCACTGCGATTATCACCACAAATGCAGAAGATAATATATTGCATTCCGGGAATTAATGTAACAAGTTTTTTTAAAATCAATTTCTTCTCTAATAAAAAGCAAAAAATGAACTTATTTCTAAATGATTGCTTACATAGTTGATTTCATGTAATTTGACGGTTACTTTCATCTTTAGATTAAAGGATAACACAACTTTTTTAGAAATCTGTGAAATTTGGGATTAAAGGGTGAAAAAATAGATGATGTAATAATCCTACATTTTTTATACATAATAATTATTATTGTGTATGTTTGTTAAATATAAAATCAACATAAAATAATTTTTCTCAGCTGATATGTTTTTTCTTCTCTGCATGTATATCTGAAGTAAAAGGAGATGTTCATTCATTTCCTTAACCGGTATAGCTTTATAGACAAAAGCTTTATAAACAGATCTGTTTTGTTTTTCGTTTTCAACATAAATTAATTCCATTAATCTATTTCGTCATTTAATCCGGATTAAAATTTTAGTTCGTTTTTTTGTCTTATTACAAGAAAGGTAACGAACTTTGTACCATTACATTAACATTTATTACATCAGCCACCCATTCTACATGTTAGTTTACTTAGTAAAATGCATATTTTTCGCTTCACCAAGTACTACTACTGCTACTACTACTACTACTACTAATACTACTACTAGTGTGTATTGTAGTCACAATCTTTTCCATTGTTTTATATAAACACACATTACAAATTGTTTTATATGATTTATAGCTAATTATTAAGTTCACAACACATACTGATCATTCATTAGTCATATTTTTTCCATCATTTCACATTATAAAAGTACAAATATATTCTTTATAAAAGTACAAATATATACTTTATAAAAGTACAAATATATACTTTATAAAAGTACAAATATCGTAATTCAATGCAAATATTTATAAAAGTGTCATTTATTATTGTTTCACAGTTAATTAACTTTGGGGAAATATGTTCATAAACAAAATCGTCTGGAGATATGTTAGCTATTATAGATGTTTCAGTCCATAATACTTGCCCTCTTGCGTTCACATTCATAATAATAACAGACATTACTTTCTGGTTTGTCAACGTCTTCATAACGCCAAAGGAAAAAAATTACAAAATACTTTGCGATAAATGTATTAATAATATTTTCAATAAATGTCTGACAAGATTTCTATGTTATGTACCTTTATTGGGCATCCACTAAATATTCACCCAAATAACTTACAGATCATAACTGACAAAATCATTGTGCTATAGGTAGCAAATACAGTTGAATAGAATATTATATAACTACAATATTTTAACAAACAATTCCCTCTGTTCTGGCTCACATATCCATAATTATTTTCGGCTTACCTATGTGTAGCCGAAATATCACTGCTTGATTTGCTTGTGATTTCATCACAACTTAATAATATCAGCAAATTATGTCGCACTACCGCTGCAATAAAAATAGTATGGTAATCACAATTGAATACAATATTAGACAGTTATAGTTTTTTGTACTGAAAATATTCAGATTCTTAAATCGCTCTGTATCACTTCAGTTTTTCAATAAATATCTTCATAAAACATTCGGTTTACTATATTTGCTAAGGTCTTATGTATGATATGAAAAGAAACTAGAATCTTAGGACGGTCTCTGTTATTCCTGTAATTATAGTAGCACCTGAACTCATAAAAATGCATTTCAAAAACTACCTGGCGAATATATCTAGTGAATAGTACAACATAGATTCAAACTATATCACTTAGGAGATTATTAGAATCATAAAGATCTCTCGGTTAGAATGTTTGAGATAGCAGGTGAATGTCTGGCACCCAATCTGGTAACCCATCCTCAGCTTGAACAAAATGGTAAGAAAATTGAAAAAAAAGGAATCATCAGAAATATGAATGTTCTGATGAAAAGATTCAATTTCCTTCAAGGATGATGTTTTAATTCATTCATGTTTTATTTCGGTTTTTGATTTGCTCGTCTCGTATTTCTTTCCCCTACCCTTCTTCTAAAGTGAATGACATATTGGAATCTGTCTTACAATGAAGCCAATACTACCTACAAAAGAAAATTCACCATTTTTTCTGCCTCTCGAGGCTTGCACATATACAAATGAGCAATGAGGTCTTTCTTTGAGTCCAGTTGCACATGTGCAGTGCTATTTCTGTGTCAGCTGGCATGATGTTTGCGTCGTCATGCATTGTCTACACCTCCTCCTGATCTTTTATCATAAAACGTATTGGTAATCTCCGGCATGTGTTGCATTGCACAGGTGGTTCTGAAGTTTCTACATTTCGTGTGATCTCTTGGCAGTGTGATATGCTCAGGGTTATCTAAAGTCCTACCATCTGCTCTACCAGGCAGGATGGCATTTCTCTGGGGACATGAGGTTCTCCATTTCGTGTTGTCTGTCGGCTAGGCAGTGAAAAATACCCAGTGTTATCTGAAATTTCATCATCTGCTCTGCTAGATGGGGTGGCTATATTTATATGGCATAGGACCCAATTGACAATAATGACTCGCACTGCCTCGGTCACTTAAACTGGCAGTGTTTATCAAGACAGTTGAACCTGAAACAATTAAAGCAATGTAGCAAGTTTTCTGCAGGCTTGAGTAAAGGTATTTTCTTCTGTGACTGATTAATCGACAGTGGTAGCAACCTTTTCATTGTTCACAACGGCCCTTGCTTGGCTGAGCATGCTTTCCATCTGAATGTGGTCAATGTAGACAGATGAACACAAAAGCCCCTGTATGGGCAGGTAGTCCAGTCATGAATGCATACTACAGTGTATGCTGGGGATAACTCCAAACAGACTGAAGAGTTTTGTCAATGAAGCATAGAACTCATTTACCGACTCATTCGAGCATAAGGTGCATCACGAAAACTGATAAAAACTAAAAAAACTAATAATGGTGAAGCACAGAGGCTTTGTTCATCTTTTACCATATGTCTTATCTACATCTGACAATTGCTGGCCCTTCTGGCTAGTTACAAGGAGATACTTGCTCAACCTTGTGAACTCCCGAGAGTTTGCGCATAAGGTTCACTCTTTCCAACCAGTCTTCAATAGACGTTGCTGTGTCATATTCCGGCTTTCTTCAGCTATAATGCCAAAATAGTTGTGTTTGAGATTTTCGTTTTTATCATCCTCTACTTCTTTACCCTCTCTGTCTGAAACAAATGATGTGCAAAAATCTGATTCTGAAATAATTATTGCACACACACGTAAAATCACCGTCCTTTATACTCCTTGAAGCTTACACATATGCAAATTCAGTTGCACACGTGCAGTGCCATTTCTGTGTCGGCCGGCATAACGTTTGCTTCATCACGTATTGTCAACAATATTTATTAATATATTTAATATATATGTTTATAACATTTTCATTCTTTTCGATAATGTTTTTCTTTTTTTCATCTTTATTTATACACTAAGGCAAGTGTTATGTATAAAATCACTAGTTACCTAGTGGAAGTGTAACGTTATTACCGGTATCTCGATTTTGGAATGTGCTCTGATGAACTCATAGTACTTGTGTCACCTCGCTGACTAATACGATATGCAGCAAAATCCCACTCTCCAATGCTGAGATCCTTTGATACCAGAAAACCTTCAATTAATTTCCTTCCTCTGGCTGCTTGAATTTCTTCCCTGTTTCCTGTATCACTGACTCTACTAATATGCAGAAGTTTAAATGTAACAGACATCTTGCTGCCCAACTTATAGTTCCCTGTAGACGTGCTCCTAAATAGTAGCCCTTTACGTCCAATTGGTAATACACTTTATTTTGCTTGAAAAAGATTTAAAAACAAAATAAAATTCTTTCCCATTAACAAAAATGTAGCATAATATGATGTTCAAGGATGGGAATAGTGGTTTCTTGGCTTCCAATTCGCCAGGACACAAATCCCACGATATATGGAGAGAGAGAGAGAGAGAGAGAGAGAGAGAGAGAGAGAGAGAGAGAGAGAGAGACTAATTGCGTGTGGGTGAAACGCAAGATGTCAAAGTTTTATCATTTTTAAAATAAAGTGCTAAATATTAAAATAAATGTATAAAATTGTTATTAAAAATATATTATCATTGTTTAATATGTTTACATGTTTGTCTGAATATTGATGTGAGTTTTTGTATGGAGATGTTTATGCATATAAATTCACTAGGATAAGTAGATGTATGTAAATATCCGTATTTTTGTTCTCAAAATGCTTACTTAATTTTTATAAAAGATATTAAAGAGTTTCTGAGATAGATTAGGATAGAAATACAAATTCCGTTTTTCTTATTGTTAAATAAGTATTCATTTTCTTCATGGTAAATCTTTGAATCAAATTTCAAATTGTTTGCAAATAATGCTGTTTTAAGGAAGCAACAAACATACAATGATTTTAGAGTTTAACCAAAGAAAACAATTTCTGGGTCTGTAAACAGACATGAATGTCTAATGAAAGGTCACGTGTCCATTCATTTAGCCAATAGCAATAAAGATACTAAAGAATTATCTGCATTGTCTTTGACTTTGGATATTCACATCTTTTTCTCATTTTTCTTGGGAGCAATGTTATTAATAATTTGTTGGCAAAAGCAGTTGACATCCAGCTGCTTGTAACTTGCAATTATCTTCTAATTTAACATCAAGACATGGAAGTGTTTTGTGGAGAAGGCTTTCCTATTATATAGTGGATTATATTTCGCTCATGACAGTGATAGTAATGGCTGTCGTGAACAGCTTTGTCTCTTAAAAGCCATCATGAAATGATCATGATATTGTTATGACTGTGCTGTAATTACAGAAAGACTCATTCTTCCTTCATTTATTGCCTTCTTTCAAGTCATACAATCGCATCAAGATAATTAATAAAAAGAATTGCCAACTGATTGCGTGGGGGTGGAGATTGGAGATTTTGTGGACGTATGCCTTTGCCAGTGTTCGATGGTAAAGGGATCTGAGAGAAATAAAATTGTGATTAGTTGAACGAAATCATGTAAAGATAAAGTTGTTTGAAAATAGCCAATTTAGCCGGTAGGCATGAGATACACATGAGACATGTATCACGATAGAGATTCTCTTTGACATATGGAAAAAAAGGAATGAACACTGAAAGGAATTGGTGAGATTAGGTCTGATAATTTGTATTAGTGCAACGGATAAAAGTGCTAAATAAGTGATTGTCTTCTGAAAGTTAATAAGAAAATATTAAAACAGCTGACGAAATAAGAACAATCTACCCTCATGAATTGAGAATTCCGTTCCAGATTCTGTAGAGATTTTTTAGTTCTATATGACTCATATGAAGGACATTAAAGATTACATCAACCGATTTGTGAGGATAATATTTTTTTTTTTTTTTTACATGAAGGTCATCACTTACCAAGGCCCGAAAGCCACCCGGGGATAAGGGTTATTGCATGTACAGTAATCAATGGGATAGTATCATAGTAATCGTTAGAATTGGAGATTTGATAAAGTGTCTTACTTAAGGGGGCGGTTCATCAAGAATTTGCTTATGTTTGACTTGAAGACATCCAAGTTGTGATCAGGTGGGAAACAGGCAAACGGAAGAGAGTTCCACAGTCATGCACTTCTAAGAAATAAGCTTTGTTCATGGAATCTACGCTTTGATTTAGGCACAGATAAAGAGTGGGGAAAATTAATGACAGCATTTTCAGCTAGACGGGTGTTTATTGTAAAAGATTAGCGAGAGGGGACCAGAGATTGGAGCTCAGACGAGCACTTGCCATGGAAATAACGATAACACAAAGACAGGCTCGCAACGTCTCTTCTGTGGGAGAGAGATTGCAGAGAAGAGAAAAGGGCATACCTCATTAAGCCACAAAGTCTATTTTGTACTCTATCAAGGCAGGATAGGCTGTTTTTAGCAGCTCCTGCCCAGATGTGGCAGCAGTATTCCATCCTTGGAAGTACTTGGCTTTTATACAGATAGAGAATTGCATCAGCAGTGAGATATCTTCTGGGGTGGTAAAAGGATCCCACCATCTTTCCAGCGACCTTGGCAACAGACTTGATGTATGTGTTCCATTTCAGATTAGGATTAAAGGCCAAACCCAGAAGCTTGTCAAAACATGGAGACGAGAGCCATCCATTTCAATTGATGCCAGATGAGGATCAGAGTGTTGATGATGTAAAGGTAGGAGCTTGGTTTTAGGTGCATTAAAAGTAACCAGCCTCTTCCTCCACTGTACCACGTGCTCAAGATCAGAGGAGAGAGAATCAGAGAGAACTTTGTCATTTACGTCCTTTGATGTGTTGCCATAGATGGTCGTGTCATCAGCATAGATGTCAACGAATGATTAAAGTATGTGTTTTGGGAGATCATTGATGTAGCCAGGAAGAGAATTGGGCTTAGGGTGGACCCCTGAGGGATTCCAGCATTAATACTGTGGGCCTCTGATTTCTGCCCATCAACCACTACACTTATGAGCCTATCAGAGAGAAATGATTTAATAATTGAGAAAACATTTCCAGTTGTACCGTAGCTGGAAATCTTGTGAAGTAGTCCCTTATTCCATTGCCCTAGAAAGGAAGCCTTTGTCGAGAGATTCACTAATCCTATATGATATAACCCTTAGCACATCTTAGATGAGAACAGGTAATGGTGAGTAATGTCTAACCAACAAAACACAACCAAATCAGATAATGATGGAAGTTGAATTAATACGATATTTAAAAAATTCTGTCTTATATGATCATCCAGTCATCCCAAGCCACAATTAAAAACAAACTCCAAGATGTCTATGCAGCCATACATGCACCGAGCCCATATTGTGTTCATCTGTATATGTCTTCAGTATTATTGCATATAAAGTATGATTTCGATGATGAAACTTATGGAACACATACAAGATATCTAAAAAGATGGAACAATGTAACAATATTGAGATGTGAGGAAATACTTTTTGTAAGGTTAAGCAGAGAATGGAAAATCCATTCATAAATCAAGTTAAATCTTACTTATATGCCACAATATGACGTCACAGAGAGGAAGTTTGAAATGAGACTTGACGAAGAAGAGAGAAAGATCTTCCTCTTTGGCCTGTGGACATCCTACAAGATGCTGTCCTTCCCTTATGGGGAGCCAACCCTGAAAATTATGTAGATAATGTAAACACTTACTTTTGTATGTCTAGTCTGGAATATTTCTGATGGTCTAGTGGCTTCACAGAACAGATAAATAATAAAGCAATAAAAACATGAAGCTTTTGAGTAAATATGAGGGGTTTTATTTCGTTATGTTAATGCAACTACAAGAAGAAGAAAGGAAGTAAGTAAAACATTGCCTGCCACTACGCCCCATTTACAACTAGACATAACTAGTTATTTCAGAGAGACAAACACCTCTTTCTGTTAATAATAATGTGAATAGACATTTCGTGGTATTAAATAACTCCTCTCACTCTGCATAGTTACAGGAAGAAATCAAAAGTTTACTCAAGTGGATTGAATAATGGGCCAGTTTAAAATTTCTAGATAATGAAGCTAACTGAAGAATACTATGATCAACAACTTTGTAAAAACAATAACAAGCAAAGCAAGTATTTCAAAAAGAGAAAAGTTTGTAATACTCCCATGTTATTAATCACACTAAGCGTTTTAAAATAATTTAAAAACAATAAACTAGAGATTATATCAATCAAGAGCTATTAATTTGAAAGTAAACAACGACGGGCATTCCCGAGCCGTTCATTTTTTCATTCTGCTTTCAAATTTCTTAATAAAATAATATGTTTATATTAATTTTCTTATGGGTTATGTATTTCCCTTATTGTAATATCGATTCACAGCCATATTTGTGACGTTTTCCTTTCTGTCACGGGTTGCAATTAAAAACAAAATCCTATAACAAGGACAAAGAAAATTTTTCTAAAAAAAATAAATCTTACTAGGTATGGTATTACTTTTTTTATTCGAGTTTTGTACCATACCAATGTGGAGTATGGATTCAAGCCAGACATCCATAATTATTAAAAACTGCATTTTATTTTATTCATAACTTGAACATAATAAATATAAAGATTTACTAATAAGAAATGATAACATAAGGCTCAGGATTAGGATCAGAAGTCCACAGATATTTTTTTTATTTATTCCCGGATAACGCCGAGTGTGCCAGTCAGTATTGTACATTCATAAAGATAGTTGAAATAATAATGTTGTTTTCTTTTTCTTTTTCTTGTAAGATGTTTATAAACAGTGAGTGATAATCAACTTATTCACCATTCTATCTTAAAACGACTGAAATATTTTCAAAAGTAGTTGCATTGCATTGAAATTTGTGAACGTATTTTGATTCATCAAAATATAAAGACTTATCGTTGAGCCAATTTCCTTTCAATCATAAGGAGAACCATTAAGTTGAATGACGAGTGCAAAACAAAGAGATGAGACAGTGACAAGTTTCTGTCATAATATTGAAGAATTTCATATTAAAGGAGCAGAATGGAGGGAAAATATTGACAGGTGAAAAATAGGAATACAAATCTCATCCGAAGATAAAAAAGAAAAAGGAAGACCTGAGAAGCATATTATCTCACGAAATTCTTATTCTCAATAATAAAGATTATTTGATCTTGGTACAGGGTTTTATTTTCAATTGCATCTTTATACAAGCAAAAGAGTACCACATTTATATTGTAGACTAGGAAAACCTGACAAAATTCGAAAATTACATCCCTTTAAGTACGGTATTTTTTAAAAATACTATTATGGCATTTATTCTCCAGAACTGTCTAGGATATTCCCTGTTTCTCCTTTTTTCCAGCTTGTTTTACGCATTGGTCTAGTGGTCTCCATAATTTCGCTGTTTTATAATTCATTATAATACAACTTCTTATTTGAATAGCTTTTTTCTAAGAACTGTAAGCTTATGGAACTTTTTTCGTACTGACTGTTTTTCTCTTACCTTAGAGACTTTTTTTTAAGACTAAGGTCAATGGCATCTTCTACCATTGCGATAATCATCTTTTATCCTTGTTATCACTTTACATCAAGTGACTTCTCGCCTTGTCTGGAGTGATTTCCATAACAAAATAAGTTGTTGATTAACACTAACCAACGAATATCCATTTGGGGGTGGCGTGAATAGTTAATTAAAGACTGAAAAGTAAAACGTGTATTATTTGGCTGTTTTACTCTGAAATGACATATATTAAAATGATAGGGGACACTAACTAGCAACTCTTCGCTACGGTATGAATAAGGACTTATCCTGCTGACAAACCTACGTTAACATTTTCATTCTTATGCTTTTTATTTGTATAATTTCTTTGTAGTTTATGGATGTTAAACACGGGCGCAACCCCCACAGTATTATTTGTTAAAAGAAAACTAATATAAAAGTAATACTGTCATTGAATTTCTGGTAAAAATCTACCCATGAAAATACCAAGATGTTGGTATAGGACATTGTTTTCAATTGCATCCTTATGCAAACAGAAAGATACAACATTTATATTGTAGACTAGTGGGACCTATCAAAATTCCACAATTGTATTTTCTAAGTACTCTGATGAATGTAGCCTCAGAATATATCTGATTATGCAGGTCAATCTTCAAAACCCATGTAGGAGTTTGTGATATATTTCGATTCTAGTGATGTCCCACACTAATGCAAACCAAACGATATTATTGTACTATCTTTAGACAGAAAAGAGTCTATAATAAAATAAGGAATTAACCTGAACCATTTGCTCTTCTCTATCAAACATTCTAATCTCTTCAGACTATTATCTTTATCGACATCATTTATCTTTATATTATTGTGAAATATGTAAGAGGAGAGGTAATAAATTAGTAATTGCACAAAACCATTTGCTCTAATCGGCATTGTCATTGATTAAAAACTGTAATATTGCAATTTTGGTAGCTGGTATATATTAATTCTACTCGGACTATTGTCTATCAACCTCGTTTACCCTCATATTATTGTGAAATAGGGAGGAGACTATTTCTTGTACTCGGCGTTGTCTGGGATAAATAATCATAATAAATGTTATTTCTCTTTATATTTTGATTTAAACCAAAAATTACATATATAGTCTATTTGATAAGTGAGGTGAGGATAACAATAATTTTGTTATATTTGCATTGCCTAGTGACAATAAAATCGTCATGATTAATAATGTTTCTTATTATATTTTAATTTTAACTGTACTTTTGGCAGTTCTATGAAGGTATTCTTACTAACATCACTAAGAAGGTAAGAGAAACATCTGTTTTACTCAGTATTGTCCGGGAGTAATAAAATGGTCATTGTCAACATTATTTCTTTTCATATTCTAAGTTTAACCCTACTAATATCAATTGTATCAAGGTCGCCTTCCTAACATTACAGTATCATTTTTATTACTCAATGTTGTTGTGTGTGTGGGGGGGGCACATGAATTGTCATTATCAACATCATTTCTGTTTATACTTTGATTTTAATCGTATTTTTGGCAGCATTTTTAAAATTATATTGCAGTACTATATTTGGTGAGACGGAGAGATATACTTTTGTCTTATTTGGAATTGTTCGGGAGCAATATATGTAAATTGTAGTATTAAATTTAAATCTTTTTAGTCTATTTTCATTATCAATATCATTTCTCTTGACATTATTCTAGAAAGCTAGTGAGAAGAATAAAATAACTCTGCATAAAATATATTGTTTTATGTTAGTCAGTGTTGTCGGGGAGCAATAAATATAAAATTTCAGTATTACATTTAAAAAGGATAACCTTAAATGAATTAAATTACACTCATTATTTTCATCACATTAAAATAGAAGAGAGAAATCGAATGGGCAGAGGAGGCGGGAAAACATAGAGAAACAGATAAAGAGAGATGAGGAGAAAATGTAATGCATGCATAATTCGTAAGCTGTCAATAAATCGGCTACTACATAATCATCATTATCATAATCACCATTTTCTTTTTGTTTTTCTAATTATTGGTTTTCATACTTGTCTACTCGTGTGTATCTTATGGCCATATCACATTGAAACACCAATCCTTATAAGATCGCCCAAGTTAAGTAATATTGAGCTTGATTAGTATTAAGATGATTGATCACTTGGGAATACCAACTTTGGAAGTGGAAGTGACTGCAAACTCTCTTTCTCAAATACCATGCACTCTGTGTAAATTTATACATCCCCTCCAGCTATGGGTGAAATAGTAGGGTAGACTTATTAGGTAAATTTGATTAAACACTCTGTGGGGCTTCCTATCTTTGATAAATTAATAATATGAATATTTCCCTTTCTTCGTTGTGTAGCTGGAGTTAAAATCCAGTGTGCTGTTACAGTAATATTTTGCCACACTGATTAGTCTCGCTTAAGATTAAACATATATGGACAGCAATAAACTGCTGTAAAATATTTAAAAAAGAGTAAAATTAATGTTTTAGTGCTTAATTATTCTCAGAAAGATTTATGTAAAAATATCTCGAGTCATTTGATAAAAGTTCACTGACTAGGTTCGATTTCAGAATTGATATCTGAACAACCTTTGTGAGAAGTTGATTTTATCTCACTATGTATATAATTTGCTGTTTATTTATTAAGATTAATAAAGCTAATTCTTGGAGTTAGAAACCTATAATTTACTTCGTAATATCACCTTAAGAACCTTTAAGAATCAGTTGAAGATATTGTCCCAAAACTCTTAAAACTTTTTCTTTGAAGCTATTGCTTTATATAGATGCCATATATCTGCACCACACGCAGAAATAGTTTATGTTTTCGATATAAACGTTAAATTGCGAAACAAATTCATTAAATCTTTTGTATGAAAACAGCATCTATTTTTTTTAATTTTCTAATAAATTTAATCCATAATCTCCAGTTGGTTTCTTACTGAGTTTTTTTTTATTTCATTCAACCAATCGTCTTTGTATTCAAACTGATATTTTTCTCCATTTCTATAAATGGGAGTGCTCTAACCCATTCCGACAGTTCTTGTGATCGCATAATTAATTCACTAATTGCGCTGTCAATCATTTCCATAACTCAGAGGCAGAAACAAAGTTCCAGGAAAACATGTCAACAATGTCTGTGAAGAGAAAAGAATTCTTGTCTTTGTAACATTTTAGATTTATTTTAATTTTTACTTCAATAAATTAGATTGAAACACGATAGCAGTGACACTAACAACTGTTTGGATGGCCAGCCAGCGAAGACACTTTAGAAATTAAGTCACAGAACACTTCTTTCGTCAGACATGTCTAATAGAAATATAGACTTTTTGACAGTAATACTTCCGCCATTTTATTTAGTTGATTTTAATTTTTTTTTCTTATTTTCTGTTAGGTTTCGTTTTTTGCTATTTATTTATAGTATTTCATTTTATTTTAAGGCTTTCTTATTTCTTTATATACAGTGTTATTTTTAATTGCAAAGGAAATTGTTTTGAGCAACATTTTCTATTTAAGTCCATTATTTAATTATCACTTCTTTGAGTAGAAAAATGGTTGTTTTTGACTCGAATTATATTTTAAATGCTTTGTACAAACATCGCGCCA
This sequence comes from Euprymna scolopes, assembly GCF_053919585.1. Lineage (NCBI taxonomy): Eukaryota > Metazoa > Mollusca > Cephalopoda > Sepiida > Sepiolidae > Euprymna > Euprymna scolopes. Next base: position 76,160,067 of record NC_136499.1, on the reverse strand, counting down.
TAATTTGATAAAAGTGACAATTATTTTTAATTGTAATAGTGAAAATACATTTGCAGGGCTTTTAGGATTTCAAGGACACATTACTAAAAGCTGATAAAAGTGGTAAAACAAATGGATGCGTTTTAAATTCTTTCTGTCATGAAACTGCAATGACAAAATGTTTAACATCTTAATAGCATGTACGATAGATAGTAAGTGTTTTGTTCGTCAATAAGATAAACATCTCACGTTTTATGAAGAACAGTAATAATAAAAAATAAATTAAGATTATTTTTTTCATTTAATGCTATAAACCAAGCAAATAAAATTGTTCAAGATGACATTGAAAAATTTTATAGAAATAAAAATCCAATACTAAAATTAGTACAAATGTATATTAATGGTGTTTCTCAGTATAGCTGGTATTACCTTTCTTCTTGGCTAAAAGCATAATGTATTTACTGTTCTGCAGATATTTCCTTTCTGTCGTCGTTCAGTAAAGGAGAAATCTTTTCAGGCTGATGCTATTTTAATTTTTGTTCTAATTAAAAGTGATCCTTTTGAATGAGCTGGCTTTCCCCAACATTAAAAACTAACATTGTCTCTAACGCTGGCACTATGAAAAGGAATATAAATAGGCACTTGATATACTGTCTATACATGTCACTGCCCAACACATGCCTCAGTGTAAAATAGACGAAAAGGATGATGATGCAGCTGATGATCATAATGATGACTGATTTGATTGCTTCACTTAATAAAGTCAGCAATATGTTAAAGCAGATTCATATTTGATGCCGATTGATAACTGTGGTATGGTTATCATTTCCTATAAATTTGTAGATTATTACAGTTGGTTTCAGGTCTGAAAACAATATGGATACGTCTTGAAAGTGTAACTGTCCAACAAAAACTTTGCAGCAATGTTAAACTCCTGAAGGGCCATTTCTTATATCATTAGTCATTTAGAGAAGTTAAACATTACTGGAAATAAGGCAAAACAAGAGAAACAGATAAGTTGCTGATTTAGAGTCTAGACTAGTCTACTATTTATGCAGCGTATTAGGAGAGGTGTTAGTGAAAGTGATATAACAGCCCACATCACATGTCAGCATTTGTACATTGGATTTCTTTTTTCTTTATATATAATCTTTCTTGTGCTATTTATGAAATAGATTGAAAATAATTTCTAAGAACACAGTCCCTCGCTCAGAACGTAACATGAGTATGTGATCATTAGTCGATCCCCACAGATGAATGTGGTAAGGGTAAATCATTAGTTGTGAAGAACAACGCTTTCCACCAATTTTACAATGTAAGGAATCAATATGCAACATATGTCATGGTCACATTAAGTCAATGATTAGATTTACTTTTCACTGATAGCCGATGAGAGGAGACGTGAGTTCATACCTTCTTAAAGGTACTAGTGAAGGCATACAATAGGTCTGATATAAACATGAGAAGGACAAGTGACTACATCTCATTCCCACTGTCAGAATGAATTATGATGACGTCTCATGGGAGATATAGCAAGATAAAAACGTGATAAAATGATATATATATATATATATATATATATATATATATATATATAGAGAGAGAGAGAGAGAGAGAGAGAGAGAAATGGGGAAAGAGAAAGAAGAAGAGGAAATAAAAAGAGAGTGATGGAGATATTTTTAATCATCATTTTTTTCGATGTATTCACTAAAATAATTGAATTCAAGGAAATATACGTTTTACAATTATTCAATAAAAGCAAAAATGATGCATTTTATTGTCTTAAAAATCGAGTTGAAATTGGTATCAAATGGTCCAAAAATAGGGGATATGCATGTACTAAGACTAGGATTACAAGACATGGGAGGAACATATTATCTTCTTTTAGACTATGAGAAACTTCCAAATATGTTATACTAGCAGGACCTGTTAATCGGTGTTGCCAGGGGGAAGCCTGCTCCCCCCTCCTCATAAAAAAATTAAACTATTGTTGTCGTAAGAACGACTTTCGAAACAGACCTCCCCAACCTCCTCATGTTAAGAACGGCTTTTGGAATAGACACTTCCAACCTCCTCATGTATAGAACGGTTTTCGGATTGGCCACCCCATTTTATGAGGGAGGGTTGTCAAAGTATTTGTCCCAAATTTAACCTTGATATTCATTGTCAGCATAAAACCAGAAAAAAATTTCATTGTTATTTTTTCATCATTTTTATGAGATTAAATGTATGATCTTCAAGGTCGCCGTATTGCTTTTAAAGTTTGGCCTTTTTAAGGTTTGACAGATTAGCCTTTTTAAGGCCCAAATTGGTCTTTTTTGCGATTTTTCATAGAATCAAGTGTAAATTAATAGCTAAAAAGGCAACATTTGGTCATAAAAAGATCAATCTTTCAAGCTTTACAAAGGACAAATCTTAAAAGCAATAATTGCGGACTCGAATGTCGTAAATTTAGTCAAATAAAAAAATGAAGAAAAAATAATAAAAATGAAATTTTTCTGGCTTTATTTCAGCCTTTGAGTCTAATAATGTGTTTTATATATAAATAAAAAAAAAGTTTTTTATAATTTGTTTGTTAACAAACGAAAATAAAACAAAAAATAGCATCTTGTAAGGGTTATAAGCGATAAGTAACATGATTGGAGCTTGGTAAACCTAGGAAAATATATAAGTATAAAAAAATTTAGAAATATAAATAAGAAAAATATAAGTACAAGCGTCCACAGTAATAGTAAATGTTAAAAAATAAGAACAATATAATACAAAACGTCCCCCCCCGAAAAACAAGCAAAAACAAACCAACAAAAAAAATAGCATCGTGTAAGGGTTGTAAAGACGCTCTAAAATCGAAAAATAAATAATGGTACCCGTGCGTTCGTTTATGTATGAAGAAGTGGGTTCTGGAATAATAGAATTGGCCGGTCTCAGCCAATTAGATAGGGCGAATTTTGAAAAAGGAGAATTTATTACTTTTTGAATTGGGTAAGGGAAAGATTATGTTATCTGTATGAAGCTAATAACCAGTTACAATGAGTGTATCCTAGGAAAATGTAGAATAGGTTCTGGTGTCAATTGGTAGGATTGAGAGGACTAAATATTTATAGAGAAAAATATGGACTCCTTCCTCTATAGATGTTGCGATAATGATGGTGTTGCTCCTAGGATGTCTAAAATTGTGTTCGAAAATTACATAAGATAGTGGCTAATAGCGTAGATGTAATGAATTAGAATGTGGCATCTGTTATTGCAAACCTACAATATTTTGGTCCAGAGGGGAATTTCTGCAGTCAAATAGGAGATATTGCAAATTTTCTTTAAAATTATGATTTAATATAAAATCTATGTCATATTTGTATTGAGCAGATTACTAAGGATATTTAGTCAGAGATTACATATATTTTTATGGCTTTGTAGGATCATATAAGTGAAACGACACTACCATAAGAATCAAATTCTATGGAATTTGAACCATAGTTATTAGAGATCAATCAAGAAAGATTGCCAAAATTTCAAGACATCTTGAATGAGGAAGCTCTGTGTAAGCTAATAAATCTACCCGCCTTCTGAACATTATCCTCGTTTATTATCTTTACAAGAACAAAATTAGACTCAAGTTTTTTAGAAGAGCAAAGTGGACATAAATGTTTCCAAGAATTAAAAAACTACTGGGAAATTATTTTATGAAATTTGTAACATAAAAGGGAAATACCATAGTCTTTATTAGACTTTTGCATGTAATGCTATCACTCTCTCTCTCTCAACCAGGAAAACGCCCAATAACTCTGTTAGTATATATATACATATATATATATATATATATATATATATATATATATATATATATATATATGCTAGCAAGGAGATGTGATTGTGTCCAGGATTAAATGAGAATTAACACATGTTCCAACGTCCCATACTTTTATTATTATCGAAATCGGTGAAATCGCCCATTTTTGATTAAATTGTCTGCTGTAGTAAGGTAGACTCCACCACAGGAGGAAGTTACACATGCTTCTTCACAGTGGCTTAGTCCACAATACATTGTAGTCTACTTTGTACTGTAGACAATCTAGTGTTGATTTTATAAAATTATATGCAGCAGTCAAGAATTATGGTTCAATTGCATTCTAAACAAACATTCATTTCGAGCGCAACCATGTTTTATCAAAAACCAACTGTTGATTTTATAAAATAATTTTTACATAATCACTTGAAAGTTCAATGTACAAAAATCAAGTATCATGGTTCAATTGTGCTCTAAAAAAACATTCATTTTAAACACAGCCCTGTGTTATAAAAGAATCTACAGTGATTTCATAGGCCAGGCTTTTCTGCTTGTGTGGTGATAAAACTTCTCAAACGCACTTGTGATGTAAGGTTGTATAAAAATTTTAACTTTTATCAAAACCGGGCTTATCTTATGCATTTCTATGCAAAACCTACATAAAACACTATAAGTTATATCAAGTACTTTCATGTGAAATTTCAAAAAATCGACCCAGCGTTTCCGAGTCCATAGAGTACAAACCCACACACAGACAAAGTTCATCTATATATATAAAAGCGAAAATGTATGTATGTATGTATGTATGTATGTATGTATGTACGCTTTTCCTCGATGTCCACAAAAGGCTTCTTTCAGAGAAGCGCTCGCTTGGTTCACAACTTCTTAAAACTTTTTATATCATCTATAAATTGTAATATCACACAGTTAACCACGGAGCTCGCCTGTCTATTTAATTTTATTGACTTTCAAACGTTTATTATTCGACATTTCCTGCATCGGCATGCGTTACATTCGGTTTTCGGTATAAAAAAAAGCAAAACTCGACGCTAATCACTGGCCGAAGGCCACACTTGCCCGCGCGCCCTCCGGGGTCCGGGTGACATGATCAAAGTGTAGTATCTATTCCGGCAGATGCTGCAAGCTATGACTAGCAAATACCAGCTATGACTAGCAAAGACCAGATGTGGGGGTAACCCCACATGCCTGACCTTTAACCAGCTCCCATTTCCCACCTCTCGGGAGCTGGTCCCCTTTTTCCCTTCACTCCTCACATTAAAAATCGGCATTGTGCCTAATTTGCTCGGTGGGGGAGCAAATAAATACCCACTGGCCGAAAGCCAGACTGGCCCGTGCGCCTTCCGGGGTCTGGGCGACAAGATCAAAGTGTAGTATCTGTTCCGACAGATACTGCAAGCAAAGACCAGATGTGGGGGCAACCCCACATGCCTGACCTTTAACCAGCTCCCATTTCCCACCTCTCGTGAGCTGGTCCCCTTTTTCCCTTCCCCCTCCCTTCACTCCTCACATTAAAAATTGGCCTTGTGCCTAATTTGCTCGGTGGGGGAGCAAATAAATACCCACTGGCCAAAAGCCAGTGGTCTCTAGAGAGCTAAGTAACATTTGGTCAATGTCGACTTCGTCATATCAGACGGTAGCTTTCATTTCGAGACGAGACACTCCCCCTAATAAACAGGGAGCTGGTTTTCCTTGAACTTAGTTAAAAACAAACAAACCGATTTATTTATTTAAAAACTGTCCTGAACAAAATCGTAACTGCTGAATAGCTATCGCCGTCACGTCAATAACTCATCAAAAACGCGCACCTGTTTTTTTTTCACACTTTACTATTTTCCAACTGCGCGTGATGGCTTCGTTTTTTTTTAACTTGTAAAAAACGGGCACCTGTTTTTTTTTCACATTTTACTATACGCGTCAAGTCTTCGTATTTTTTGTACACACACCCACAAACACCCGGGCAACGCCGGGTACCCTCGCTAGTTTTATATAATAGAAAAAGAGAAGAAGAGAGATATAAATATAAATATAGAATATGTGCAATGATGTATAAGCATAAGTAATTGTTGACTATGATCATGCATACACATGCACGCACACACATAAGTATGTCGCTTTAAATTGACAAGCATATAATTACTGAACATACATATTTATATAAGAAATGAACTGCATCTGTCTTGATAACAACAGATGTAAAAAAATTATTTGTATTCTCATTTCTTACACAACCACACCTTTTTACTTAAGTCTTGGAGGTTGTTCATGATGAATGAAGACCTTTTATCTGAGTATTTCTTTACACATCATTTAAGATATGGGAACTATCTTGTTGCATTGCCAAGCTTTCCATTACTTCAAGTAAAATTTTCCACATATTGTTTCAAAGGTTCAGTCAATTGGAAACTGAATTTATTAGGCATGAACATTCTTTCAAGAAATGTTCAACTTTGCACACATCTGTTCTCATCTTAATCAGATGATAGAAGAACCTTATATTCTTTACCATTTGTTTGAAATTCTTTATTGAATCTATTTGTTATATGGTTACTTGATTAGCACTAGTAATGAATAGTGAATACTATACTGTATTTAAATATGCAAAATAGTTCTTTGACTAAATAAAGGCAAAGGCAGTGATTATCCTGGATAACAGAAATGGATTAATTCAATTCTCTGCATATAAACAAATAACTGTTCATTAAATAGTGGATTAAATACTATAAACTACCAGAACAGGTCATTCTAGCAAAACCTCATAAGAAACTTACAGCAATTACTAATATGAAAGGTATCTTTAGTTAAGAGGTCTCTAATGAACCATTGTCACTCATGGTCTTTTTCAGGACCAGAACAATAATTAACTATATTCTGTATTTTATGAGATATCTACTTAATCATAAAGATTAGAGTGTCTTTCAAATATTATACCTACTGTTTGATGTATATTGGCAACACTGAGGTCTCAGTTTTCAGTATACTGTATAAATCAAGAGTAGATGTATCTAATCAATTTCATCTATTATTTAAATATTTTTTCATACGTTATCCTTGTAAGCAACCCACATTTGGTAAGTAGTCCTTATAACTAACCGACATTTTATATATAAAATAAATGACTATTCTAAATATTCTATAAAATAACATAAATCTTTAAAAGTAATGTTAATATAAAATATTATTGTATTTACAAAAATAGTTTGATAACAAATTATAGAAAAAAATAGGTTATGGTAAAATTGGATCAAAGTTCAGATCAAGACACCACTTTTAATTTTACAAAGAAGAATCTCATTTTTTTCTTTACATTTTTTTTTTTCAAAATTTTATATCGCAAAGTTGTTTTCTCTTTTTATGTAATTCATCATTGCTAAACGACATTGTATAATTATTTTAGTTTATTTGCAAAATTACATATTTCTTAATACATTTCACATTGAAACAAGATTCACATTAATAAACCGAGGAAGACATTATCATTTAGTTATTATACATCAGTTTAAAATATTTTTAATATTTTTCTGAAATAAAATCTATCATCTATAAAATCTATCATCTATAAATATAAAAGTGAAAATGTGTGTGTATGTATGTTCGCTTTTTGTGTATGTCTGTAAAAGGCTTTTTTCGCTGGACTTCTCGGTCGGCTCACTCCTTCTTAAAACTTTTTATAGGCTGTCTAAATGATAATATCTAATAGTTACGAACGGGGATCGCGTATGTATTTAATTTGCCCGAGTTTCACGTGCTATTTTTTCCAGATTTTTATATCGCCGCGTGTATCTTTCGCTTTTCGCTCCTGAATCTGTAAATAAGTATCTTCTTGCTAATTGAATAATTCCTATTTTAGTCACAAAAATATTAAAAACAAGGAAAATATTTTTGTATTTACTAAAAGTGAAAAAATTATTTAGTGTATTTGTTTATTATCACATATAAAAATCAAACCTCTTATTTGCTTATAAAAGTATGATTTGCATATGTGATTATTGTTTTCTTTCTTTTATTATTAAAATGAACCTTTTTTTATAAAAGAAAAGCATTATATGTGATTATGAAAGCAAGCTGGACATATGAACGTGCATTTTTATTATACAGATAATTCGATTTTCAAGAGATTAATGCTTAGCTTCTTCTTTCTAAAAGGTCACATTGCTGAGAACTAAAATAGTTACATTTTAAAAGTCAGACCAAATTATTTTAGCACAAATTAAAATATATAATATAAATGTAATGTCTTTACCTTCCTATTATGCAATTGGCATACTAATTGAAAGCTGCATGTCAAATACAAACATAACTTTGTTTTGTATGAAGAAGTTTTGCAATAATATTGCAATAACATATTCGTACCAAACTTTCATGACCAGCAAAAATGACATTTTACTTTCTTTTTTTCCTAATATGAAAATTGAAAATCATAAAAATAAAGAACAGAATAAAAATTGTATGAACTCCAATATTGGAAGCGTGAATATATAGGAGTCTTTATTAACTGTGAGGATGTCAGAATGTTCAGCTTGTTAAATATATAAACTGCGCCTAGAGATTATATGAAAGTGATTGTTATAAAACGTTGCATCTTTAATGTTAAAAGTTCTATTATGATATTGTTTAGGTTCTACTTAATATTATTAGCTATGAAATATAGTGATAGAGAAAACTATTGTTTTAAGGTCGTAAATGTTTTACCAAGTTAACAAAACAGACCAATTTGACTGTCAGTAGTTTATTTGCAACTATTTATTTTGTATACTTTTATATTATTATACTTTGTCAAATAATGTAAAAACATAATATGAACAGACTTCAAATTCGTCGATTTTCTAAAGAAAAACATGAAACATTTTATTTTAAAAACTAGCGGGGGGTACCCGGCGTTTCCCGAGTGTTTGGAGGTGTGTATGTAGGAGAGGGGCCCTGTTTTAATATTATAAAAAACACGATGTTATAAAAAAATTGGAAAAACCAAAACAAAGCAAAACTGCAAACAAATGTAAAAAAAAGGGGAAAAAGATGTAAAAGGCTTAGTTAGGAAGACAGACTCGAACCCGAAGCTAAGGCGGAAAAGAAAGGCCTCACACGTTACCTCTACGCCAAAGAGACACACAATTGAGAATGGATAAAATTAACCCTTTAAAAACACTTGCAGGTGGTTGAAACTAACGTCAACGTTTTCTAGGTCAAACATGACGTCATTGTCGTAGTAGCAGGAGGAGGCCGAGGTTAGGGTGAAGGAACACCCATACACACACCCATCCATTCACCCCCCCCCCCACACACACACACATTTTAGCTTTTATATTTATAGAAGCCCCCCGCCCTGGTTTAGCAAATAAATGTAAAGTCGCGTTTCACCCAACGGAAGAATGCCAATCCATATTTTTTGAGTAACTCAGAACTCAAACCGGTGTTCCTCGTATATTCCCCTGTGGACGTATTTGCAGCAGTGTTAAGTGGTCGCAGGCGGAGTATGAATCGAATAGAGAGAAAAGATTTTACAACTTCCATTGATTCTAACCGATTGTGGCAGTGAACTCTCACCGGAAAAAATATAGAAATGTAAGAATATCAAGGAACTGTAAGAGTAGTAGGCCTATAGCACACCTCAGATTCTGTGCTGAAGTATGGGGACATTACATTTGAATGTAATGTCGTGATTTTTAATCTTATTAAGGTCAAACCCAAACGGGAAAAAATGAGTTCATTTTATTTATATAGATAGAATAGATAGAATAGAAGATAGATAGATAGATAGATAGAAGATAGATAGATAGATAGATAGATAGATAGATAGATAGATAGAGAATAGATAGATAGAAGATAGAAGAAAATAGATAGAAGAAGATAGATAGAAGAGAAGATAAAAGATATATTTAACAAAAAATAATTTTTTAAAATCTAAAATTTATTGTATAAATGCTTTTTTCTTTTCAATAACTCTTAACAGCCTATTGTCAACATCTGATGTTAGATTTGCAATTACAGCGACTGGTGAGTTCTTTGCAACAACTTTAACTGCCTACAAGAGGTCACACTTACTTTTGAATTGCCTTCCATCAGATTAAATATCTCTCTTGAGGATGCTTTACACGTTCTCAATAGGATTCAAGTCATAGTTATTCGAAAACTAGTCTATAAAAGAATCTTCAACAAATCCCTTTCTTTCAACCAGGATCTAGTCAACTTTGATGCTTGAATAGTTGCCTTGTCTTGCATAATGATCATAGATTTATGTTTGGCTAAAGACTGGTTATCAAGCCATTCAAAGAATTATTGCTCTAGAAAACCACGGTAACTTTTAGAATGTATTTTAACCCGTCTTTCACTTTAAATGGACTCATAAGCTCATTACCAGTAATCCCAGCTCATGTCATGATTCCACAGCCGCTTTGCTGGCATTTAAACAATTATCTTGAGTTATTTTGCATTCAAACCCATCCTCGAGACCATTCATCGGAGCCATTAAGGCTGATCATTGACTCGTCTTCAAAAAGCACTTGCAATCAGTTTTCATGTATTTTGCCATCTGCAATCGTCTTTCTTTATGCTTTTTCGACAAAATGAATTCTTTATTTGATTTTTTATGTCAGCAAACTGTTATTTATCTGTTAAAAGTATGTGTTTTTTTATCTCATTTGCAAAGGTTGACCATGAAGTTTCTGCATATATTCATTTTTATTTAATTAGTTGTTTCTTGTATGCCTTTTCATTATATTTTGTTTAATGTTCAGAATAATGATAAAACTTGTTTTTTTCTGTGATTACATTTTGTTTCATTCCAAATAAGCCAACATACTTAGCTGGTAAGTTTGTAATTGTGCCTCCGCCAGTAAAGTTAATTGTAAAATATTTTTGTTATGTCATGATTCAATGCATTACTATTTATGGTTGTACGATCAACAAAATAATTTTTATTGAACATTGCTCGATTGACGGGCAATCAAATACGATTTTCACTTTTTATTTCAGAATATATGTCTTCTTTTGATCATGTCTTTCTGCAGATTTTAATGTTTTTTTGATTTATTTTCTTTTACAGGTAAGTCCCTGTTATTCAGCAATTTTGGTAAGATGCAAAACTCGATTTCTTAACATCAAAGTTTTTCTACATAATTTATATTCTAGTAAATATTTTCTCCATTTCTTGGCATTTCTGCAGAAGCCTAATGCAATAATGCAATAAAAATAAATCGTAAATATATTTTCATTAAGAATTATGCTTGGAGACATCTATTTATTCACTTGTTTACTTGTTATTGTTCAAGGAATGAATTTTCATATACAAAGTTATTAATTGAAAAAATTTTTTAACATTTTTGCCAACAGCTTTGTGTTTCATATCTAATCCGCTAAAGTCCACTGTACTTTTTCTGTACTCATTAAATTCTATAATTTCGGGATGACTATAACATTGAAACGTTAATAAACATACACATAACTTAAAAAGTAACTAATACATAGAAACACTGAAATATTGTGATATTCTGGCGTCACACATATGATTCTATTGGCTAAGGAGAAGTCTGGAAGCAAGTAAGATTCGATTATGGCAATAAAAGTCGCTTTCTCTTCCAGTATTTCGTTTTCTTCTTACAAACCGATATACAAGTGTGGCCCAAAAAGAAGCTGACGGATTTTAAATTTATTAACTCCCTCAATATTTATGTTATGCTTACCAATTTTCATATGTTGATAGATGAGCCTCTCCGTGATTTTTTGAGATATAGTAAGATATCATAGTCTACTTACTCTAATTTTATTTATACAACCTAATCGAGGGTATGTTTTTCACAAGGTCTAATTTTAGTTATGAAAACTGATGTTACTCAAATGCCCATATATTTAATTTTCACACTCTTGTGCTCTCTGCAGGACATTGTCCAGCACATCACTTAATGTTTTAGGGCTTATTGCCCTAATTTCCTCCTCTATATTGTTTTAAGGGCATTTATTGTGGCTGGTTTGTTTGCATATACACGCTCTTTGAGGTAACCCCAAAGGAAGAAATCTGCACATGTGAGATCTGGCGAGTGAGGTAGCCAATTTATCTCACAGCCACGAGAAATTATTCGGTTACCGAATATGTCCTGGAGAAGATGTAATGTTTTTCGTGCCGTATACACCGTTGCACCGTCCTGATGGAACCACATTGATCGAGAGACCCCCATTTGACTTGATCTCCTTCTTACTGATGTGGATAGATCCTCGGCCACACTCTCTGCTAATCTCTGGCGATTCTCATCACTTCTTGCCGTACGGGGTCTACCAGATTTAGGGAGGTCACATACAGATCCATGCTCATGAAATCAAGCCACTATAGCTTTTATTGCATTGGGAGTAGGGGAATTTCTTGCGTTGAAAAGCGTTTTTATTGTCATCGAAATCCATGAAGTCGCTCGGGAGGAAGCTTCACATGCTTCCATGCAATAACTTAGTCCAAAATATACGTTATTCTACAATGCATTCTAGCGAATTTACTGTTTCTTTTATAAAATTATTTTATATAAACTTCTTTCCAGTTAAAGAAAAGAAAAAAGAAAACACGTAAACTTTCGAGCCTTATAAAATTCATGCAGATAATGAAAAAAAAAAAAAGAAAAATTTACATGCAGAGCTTGGACCTACAGACCACGCTATCAACTTATCCACACTAGAATTTTCATGGCTCGTTGTCCTATCATTGTTGCTAAGCAGCGACATGGAAAAATGGCTTTACCGATGATAGATAAATTTAAATAACTGTTTCGATTATCGATTATCGGTAATTATTGGGGGAATTTTAAGACAAAACTTAACTAAGATCACTCCAAGACTTATACACTAAAGTTCTGTAAATTTTAAAGAAAATCTGTTCAGCCGTTTCGGAGTCTATAACTACTATACACACACACACATACACGCAGACAAAGTTGCATTTATATAATTGTAGAGATACTCAAATACTGAAAGAAGTTGTAAGCGCTAAGATTGTAACTAGTATAAGTTTGAAATAATATTGACTAATGAATTGGATGAACTGCAGTAAGATGCCTTCCATATATTAATTTAATTTGTGTAAATAACCCGTTTTAGAGAATAAAAACTATTTATCTTCTCATTATATCTCTCTCCTCCTCTCTCTTTCTCTTTCCACAGGTAAATAATGAATGTATAGTTGCTGCGCAACATGTCAGAGATGTAGTTGGTGGCAAATGTTATATTTTTATTTTACCTTCTCCTAGACTAGTTGCCCTAGAAAAGCTTTACAATCTACTATATTAGTATTTGTTATTTTATTAAAGATGCATAAAGCAATATTTCTAATCGTAAAAATATAATTAAATAATACAGTTTCACAAATTTTTGATTGAATTTACAGAGCCATTCCAAACTTTTATTGTAAACAAGTTCTTTATCGATAACTTAGTTGTATTTTAAATTGTTTTATTTTTTGGGGGGAAAGGGGGTAAAATATTATTAGACAACATTTATAAAAGCGACTCGCAAATATATAAATATAAATTGAGTTTAAATTAGTTTTCTATTTCCCTAGGTTTTATTAAATCTGTTCCAATATTTTTATTACAACTATATCCATGGGGATTCTACTGCAGTAATTTAAACTTACATTATCAATACAAAACAGAATATATATATATATATATATATATATATATAAAGCTGAACGTCTGTGTGTGTGTGTGTGTGTGTCTGGTCACGAATAGGCTCCTATATGGTTGACTATTTTAAAAAACTGATTACATATAATGATAGAAGATGTATCGAGACACAGGAATGGGTATGTTTTATCTGGCAGAACGGTGGTTCATTAAAATTGTGGGGTCTGCGTTCGTGCCTGGTCCACAAAGTATGGAAATAAATAATTTAAAAATTAAAAAAAAAAATGTTTACAAGTGTTTTTGATATAGATGAACATAAGAATACTTTGATTAGTATGTTTTAACTTAAATAGGGATGGTATAATAAAATTGTGGGGTCTGCATTCGCGCCTGGCCTCCATAGAATGAAAATAGGCACAAACTTTAATAAAGACTTTTCATATCTATCTGCGTAAGTATACTTTGATAATTATGTTTTAGTTTGAAGAAATATGGTATAATAAAATTATGGGGGTGTTCATTCGCACCTGACCTCCATAGAATGGAAATATGTAACAAAGTTTAACAAGTTTTTTTTTTAATATAGATCCACAGAATATTGTGATAAGTGTTTCAGTGTGAACAGTTATGGTATAATAGATTATGGGGGTTATCTATTTTATTTTTACTTTCATCATATTTTGCTTTGGTTTTAATACCCCCAAATTCAACCCAAATTTACAACCCTTCCTTTTCATAACCTATCATACTTTCATAAATCAGAGTCCATTTTCTGTAGGCTGTTTTTGAACCCAGTCGACGACGGGTACTTTTGCTACTATATATATATATATATATATATATATATATATATATATATATAAGGAAAGAAGCCTCTGTTCAGTCCCGAATGACAATGGATATTCCCGTAAGGGTAGCTGTGCATGTAATTATGGGCAATGATTGAGCAATCCTCGACCACACCTCTCCTGAATCAGTACTGCTTGAGTGTACTGGCAAAGAGAATTCAGGACAACTGGAAACAATGCCAAGAAATGCAGATAGCACATACGACACCTGCGAGTCACAAATAGTCACTTATTTTAGTACTGATAAGGCTCAAGGTTTCTTGACTTGGTAATCTAATGGGAACTAGTTTGTCAAAGTGATCATGCCGTATATATATATATATATATATATATATATATATATATATATATATATATATATATATATATATAGTTTATCACAAAAGTGAGTACATGCCTCACACTTCTGCAGTTATTTAAGTTTATCTCTTTATGGGACAACACTGACAAAATTACACTTTGACACAATAAAAAGTCGTCTGTGTGCAGCTTATATAACAGAGTTAATTTATTTCTCCTCAAAATAGCTCCAAATATAACCATTAAAAGGTAAACCCCTGCTAACAAAAGTGAGTTCACCACTTAGGGAAAGTTGTCAATAATAACATACAACATCTCAACTGTCAATATTTTATGTGGCCACCATCATTATCCAGAAATGTCTTTACTCTCCTGGGCATGGAGTTTGCCAGAGTTTCACAGGTAGTCACTGGAATTCTCTCCCACTCCTCTAGGACGATGTCACAGAGCTAGCAGATATTTGAAACTTTGCACACCTCCACCTTCCGCTTGAGGATCCCCCAAACATGTTCTCTTGGGTTCAAGTCTGGAGACATGCTATCACCTTTCCCTCAGCCTCTTTAGTAAAGCAATGGCCATCTTGGAGGTGTGTTTTGAGGTCATTGTTATGCTGAAACACTGCCCTGTGGTCCAGTTTCTGGCGGCAGAGAATCGTGATCTGCTGCAGTATTGCACAGTACATGTTGGAGTTCATGGTTTCCTCAATGAAATGTAACTTTCCAACACCTGCAGCACTCATGAAGCCCCTGACCATGACATCCCACCATGTCACACTTATCTTTATACTCCTCACCTGGTCGCTGCCATGCATGCTTGAAGCCATCTGAATCAAACAAATTAATCTTCTTCTCATCAGACCATAGAACATGGTTCCAGCAATCCATGTGTTTTGTTGACATGTCTTCGGCAAACTGTTTGTAGATTTTCGTGTGTATCGTTTTCAGAAAACCTTTTTCTGCAGCAGTGCTGACAGCACTCCTATGCCGATCTTTCAAATAAAGCATTTGTATATGATGCTCAGCACATGTGTTCAGCTTCTTTGGATGACCCACCCGGTGCCTGTTCTGAGTGGAACCTGGTTTTTTAAAATGCTGGATGATCTTAGCCACTGTGCTACAAATCAGTTTCAAGGTGTTGGCAATCTTCTTGTAGCCTTGCCTAACAATACGTCTTTTAGGATTATCAGAGAGTTCTTCGCCATATGATGCCATGTTGAAACTTTCAGTCTGAGAGACTTTGAGAGCGTCACTACTAATTTGAACACAACTGCTCCCTATGCACACATGAGCCTAGTAACATTAATGAGCCACAAGGCTTTTGGGAGGAAAAATGACAAGCAGTACTTAATTTAGATTTTAGGGAAGTAGTTTCTTCAGGGGTACTCTCTTTTGTTGGCAGGTGTTTAGCTTTTAATGGTTATATTTTTAGTTATTGTGAAGTGAAAATAAATTAACTCTGTTATATAAGCTGCGTATGGACTACTTTTCATTATGTTAAAGATTCATTTTGTCAGTGTTGTTCCATGTTAAGATATACTTAAATATCTGCAGAAATATGAGGGGTCTGCTCACAATAAAAATATCACTATTTCATCAGGTGAAGTTATATTTCAAATAGGCAGGTAATAAAATGTGTCCACAGTCTGAGGTTTGCTGCTGCTTGGTGAAATTATAACATTTTTTATTTGTACCCGTGCAATGTTTCTGGAATTAAACTTTTTTTCTGTGCATGCATTATTGCAATAACTGAAAGTTTACCGCATAAATATAATTAATCAGAAATTTTTTTTGAAATAAGTAAATATTAATTAACAACTCATGCATTATACATTTAAGTTAATTAAATTTTCATTAGGGACAGAGAAAAATTTATCAACAAATCTTTTAAAGAAAAATGAAAAACTTCTACTTAGAATGTTCTAATAAATAAAATATAAGAAAATATGAAACCATAAAAATGCAAGATCTTTTTTCAGGTTCTTTTAAATTTTTTCCTCCAAAATATGTTGTTTATTTTTTTGTCATGTGCACTAAAAAAACGACATATCAGCGAAAGGAAGGTAGTATGAACAAATAAGATATCCAAATTTGAGTATTTTTCATTCAATAATAATGATTATATATCTGATGGGGGAACTATTGAATGTGCAAAAATACGGGGACGCTAAAATAAAGTTTATTAACGTTTAAAAAACCGATTAAAATATTGGCACAACGAGGGGGAAAAGAAAAAAAAATGGGAGAAAACATTCAAAGTTCCTCAAAGCGGAACAATGCGTTAGATGTTTCTTTCTGCCGACACAAAGAAGGTTTCCGCACCACAATGGAGACAGACTCAAAAATCTTTAAATGGTTTCTTGAGTCCACTCTATGTAGCACCTCGAACCATTCTATTTTATATCTATCGGCACAACCCGGGTTGTCAACCAAATGCTGGCCAATAGCAGAGTCCAAGGCTGCAGAAGGAGGGAGACTACCAGACCCCATCATCCCTTGTCTGATCTTTGATGGAACATGCTGGTTTATACGAGTCAAAAGATGCAAGAATGTTCGCTCAACATAACAAGCATCGCACTGGCATTTGAATTGATATACAATACTGCTATTTTGGATGTAAGGCAAACTATCCTTCCGAAAAGAAGGAAATGCAGGTCTCGTAGTATATACCAAACGCAAGGACACAGAATAAAAGCAATCATAAATACTTCTGCGAATCTATTTGGAAAGTCTGTTACTCTTTTCCCTAATCCACGGTACTTTTAAATAAACCGGGCATTTCAAAGGTCCAAACATTTAGGGGATTTAAAATCCGCAACCTTTTTGAAAATACAGTCATCAATAAGGTCAACAGGATAACCATTATTGATGAATATTTCTCTGATCTTATCGAGTTCGGCGTCCAATCTGTTAGGTGAACAACTCATCAGGGTTCTATGTACCAAAGTATTGATTAAGCCGACCTTACGTGATTTTGGTACAAAAGGCAACCAGTTCACATATAGGCCAATAAATGTCGGCTTCCTATAAATTGTAGTAAGAAAGCCCCCCCCTCCTTGAACGTTCGACAAGAACATCCAAGAAGGGAAGCGAATTGTTCTTCTCACTTTCAATAGTGAACTTTAGAACTCCATTCAAAGAATTCAACCTATCAAAAAATATCGACGCTTCACTTTGCGATGGAAAAACAGCAAAAGTGTCGTCAACATAGTTGAAATATGTAGTGTGTTTTTTATAGAGTTAAACAGAACGGATTCATTGAACCCGACGAAAATATCCGCTAAATTTGGGGCCAACAGACTCCCCATTGAAACCTCGTTTACCTGACAGTACATAATATCACAAAAACTAAACTCCACAGATTTTGTGCACATTAAAATGAGTTCAATAATCGTAATTGCTTGGTTTTACACATTAAAAAAGACGACATAAAACTGGAATTTACTTTAATACTATTGATGGAAGAGTTGAAAACAAGAGGAAGACTTAAACAACAAACGGAAACAGGACTTGTACTACTGATTTCGATCACTCTAAACAGTTCATAGACATTCAGATTCCTTAACCTCTAAAACTTCTGTTTTTACTTTCCATTATTATTTTAATGGACCATTTTTCATATTTTTATTAATTCATACTGATTTATACATTCCCTTAATTATTTGTTTTAAATTCAAACAGTACCTGCAAAATAAAAAATAGATAACTAATCGCCAATGAAGACCAGATTATTTCATTTCGACCATAGCTGCCACTGTCAAGTTAAGGGACAGCAGTGGACACCATCAACAACCGTAGTTTACGTTTTTGCAACGGGGGTAGAGGGGAGGGGCTTCCACCAAGCAACGACTGTTAATGAGTCCTGCTAGTATAAAGTATAATCAGTCTTATGTTTCTGAATATTTTAGGTGAGTATTGGTAATTCATATTATTTGGATTATTTGGACTATTTGTCTCATTTGGTTGTTATTCCCACAACAATATAATTTTCCACTTTATTTACATGTGTTTTGTCAAACTCAGAAATCTTTCTGTCGAACTCGGAAATCTGCACGAGATTCCCGAGTTGTCTAGTTCCATAGCACCACATTCACCTGGGTATGTTGGCATCAATAGACTCATATTAGTTCCAAAAATAATGAAATACTTCATTTAATCCACTAGGGTATCATACTCTTGTTCCATCAGACTTGACTGGGTAAGAGTCCTATAATTTGCAATTGTAGTCTGAGTGTTGCCTGCACTCCAGAAAAGTGTAACTTGCAATTAAATTTTCCAAAGTAGTTTATGCAAAATACAAGTGCAAATTACTTAGGACTTCTACCCAGTCATGGCCGGCGGACGGGGCATGCTACCCCTATCGATTTAATAAAGGGGTCAGTTTAAAATTCTCTGCAGATTCCTGGCTTGACAGAAAGATTCCCGAGTTTGACAAGATACACCTAAAGAATGTCTGAGGTTACATTGACTGCAGTGTTGTGCGAATAGCACTCAAGATAAAAACAGTAGTTCTAATAATACGAATTATCAATCATCACAGTAATATATTGAAACAGAATAATTGGTGTAAAGTCGCATAGTTTCAGTAATAAAATGTTTCCTTTAAGAACAGATTGTTGTCACCGCATGAGTTATAGATTTCAGATACTTCTCACATTTTTCTTTAAATTTTGAAAAGAAATATTTTATATTCTTCTTACTACTCTCTGTTTTTACCATTTGTTTAGCCATGCGTAAACCATACTTTCTTGTTCGAGTCGTTGTCAATAACTAATATTGGAAGATTTCCATAACAAATAAGTCTGAAGCGATTTTCATAGCCTCAGTCTACTGTTGATATATGTTTGTTCAAATAAGTTTTTAGTTTTTTTCTCAGGGCAATTCTTAGAGGACTATTCGAAACTGTATTGGAAAAAGGTACAGAAAAATACAACAGATTTGCATCCTTTTTGAACCATGTATGCCATCCACCTTCAAGCAATATGTTCTGTTTTATTGGAATCAATTTTTTGTACAAATAAGTAAAAATTCTCGCTTCTTTAAAATTTTAATAGTTTTTATTTTCACTTATTTGTATTGTTGCTTTGTTTTTTTTGCTTTTGTTTTACTAGTTATTTTAAAAATTTTATTTTACGTATTTATAATTTTATTTTAAGGTTTTATTTCTGTTTTACTTTGTGCAAGTTTTACTCAAAAATATTACCTCTAAATGTGTATTCTTTGTTAAAATATCTCTCTGAAATTTGAATTAAATCAATGATCTGGCTCTGAACGAAATTTATTTTTCATGAAAAATATTGCTACATTTTTCAATGGAAGCTGATATTAAGATGCTTCTAACTAAAACATGTAAACAAAACATGATTGGAATAGAAATATTTTGAACAGTTCTTGTTTTTAATAAATGTAAGAAAAATATTCTGAAAGGGTGACTTTAAAGTTATATTATATGCATGTTTCAGAATTTTTTACATAAGAATTTTTATTTAAGTGTTTTTTTGCATAAGAATTTTTACATAACGATTGAAAATAATTTGGATTATTCGAATGATTGTTCTCAAATTGGATATTATTTCCACGACGTTTCAGCCCCCAACTTCTTTAGGTGCAGCTTGTGGAACTCATGAATAGTTATGTCAAACCGAACCCGTTTTTAATCTACATGTGTAGCTTGTTTTTGCTCCATCAGCCAAGATCAGGTAGAATTGGTAAATAATTCTTAACTACATTTTTAGTATTTCCCGTACTGAGGAGTCAACTTCTCACTTAGGACTTAGCACTTTATTCGCTTTGTCATGAGTCCATGTGGATTATTGTTGTAATACATAGTAACACTACGCATCTGAAACAAAATGTCTTCAAAGATGAGACCAGCAGTTCAAACATTGAAATAATAGATGGTGTTACATTTGTAAAAGTTCAAACATTCAAATAATAGATGTTGTTACATTTGTAAAAGTTCAAACATTCAAATGATAGATGGTGTTACATTTGTAAAAGTTCAAACATTCAAATAATAGATGTTGTTACATTTGTAAAAGTTCAAACATTCAAATGATAGATGGTGTTACATTTGTAAAAGTTCAAACATTCAAATAATAGATGTTGTTACATTTGTAAAAGTTCAAACATTCAAATGATAGATGGTGTTACATTTGTAAAAGTTCAAACATTCAAATAATAGATGTTGTTACATTTGTAAAAGTTGTGTGTAACTCTCCAAACTATCCACATTAAATGGTTAATACTTTCTTAATGCAGAAAATCTTATTTAAAATTCCAAAGAAATCGGATTTTGTTTTGTTTTGTATTTTTCAGAAATATAGACAGTTTCTCTTTTCAATATATTTTATTTTTTAATTGCAGAATCATCTCTATAATACGAGCTCTACAAGCATTAATTTATGAAAATTAGTTTTCTTACTGATAGAAAGCCTTCATAATCTATAAAACTAATCGTAGTTCGGTGACAATGGACTTATGACTATAGCGTACCAAGTTTAAATTCGGCTAGTTCCATAGCACCACATTCACCTTGGTATGTTGGCATCAATAGAATCATACCAGTCCAAAAAATAAATAAAATAGATAAGTAAATACGAATTTACTTATCTAGAAAATTGCACATTTCCTTAGCTCTCCGAACACGAGTCCAGTTTAATAATTCTGGCTTCCTAATAATACAATAACTTTCATCTATGTCTTGTTGATGAAATTTTCCAAAAAGTATACAAATATTTTTAAGAGCATAAGAACTAAAAATAGAAAAGCTCATAAAATATATATATTAGATTTGTAAATCAGATGAACCCTAGTAGTTGAGAACATTAAAATAAAGTGAAGAGTTTTAAACTAAACCAGCTGCAATGTTGCTGTTCCAAGCAAACTCCTCTTATAATAGACTTTTAGATAAAACAGAATTGTCCTTTTGAATTATTATTACAAATGATGGAATAATTTATTAAATATTTATGTACGTCTATGGAATCGGCTCAAATGAACTTACTTTTACCATCTGAACAGAAATTCCTTTTTCTTACCTAACTTGCTAGTAAATCTCACTTATTTACTGTAGAGGGCTATAGATGCTGGAAGAGTTTCTACTATAAAAATTCCTCCCCTAGAACTTCTTATCTTTGGAATTTCCTTCCTGCTCTCCCAATATTATCAAAATGCAGGACTTTTGATATACTGTGTATAAACATCTCGTTGTCAAACTCCCAACTAAGATTACATTTTTATAAATCTAGTCCCTATCACAGTATCATCTTATGCTTCAAATCCAATGAGAAATTCAAGATTTATGTCAAACTTAAACGAACTTTAGTTAAACAAGTTAAAATTAAGACATTTTAATAGTGCATGGTTTAGTTTCAAATAGAAAAACCAAAAAAGAAATTAGAATATTATGAAAAATTGTATTCTACATCATGAGACAAGAGAAGGGTAACGAGAAAGCCTAACTGTATTTGCATGTTTAAGTGATATTTTGTCAACGGAATACTCCAAGAGAATATACATTTGCTTCTTATATGTACTAGTGTTTCTCAAATCATGAACTATATCTACAGATTTTTTGGCAACGTTGATTCTGTTTTGTATATGGCAGGCATTTGGAATTTCGGATTGCAAACTTAAAAAAGAACAATCCTTTTTCAATTTGCTTGTTTAAATATATTGTCTTGTTTCAAAGTAGGAGTTTGAAGCTTACAGTTTTTGAAATGCATAAGACAGGTTCAGTTAAAAATTTCCATGCTTTGTAATTTCAATCATTTGTTTATAAAAGAACATTAGTGATTGTATCATAATAATGAGGATAATGACGGTATTTCACATAATTATGTTTTCTTCTAAGTCTTTAGTCTTTTATCTTTTTGTTTAGTTCCAGTTTTATTCTTCTGGTAATTTCGTTCCATGCCCCTTTAACCCATTTTACTTTTCTATTTTGTCTGCTTATTTTTTCTTTTTCTTTTGTGTGTGTGTGTGTGTGTGTGTGTGTGTGTGTGTGTGTGTGTGTGTGTGTGTGTGTGCAAAGATTCCTTCCTCAATCTTTTATCATTGTTTATTTTTCATCTTACTATATAACTAGATGGGTTGCTTTTGTATCAAGAGGAAAATATTTATGAAATATGTTAAAAAAGAACTTCCATTGCTAAATGTTTGATGATTATAAAACATATAACAAATTATAATGTACAAAAATATCGTTGGCGAACATGGGTAGGATAAAGCAGACCCGTGGGCTGAAATAAATATTCCCTTTTTAAACGTTAGCAGAAAAAAAGTTCAAAACCTGACTCCTAAATTCCTAGCATGTTGCCCAGCAATACCGGCAATAGTCATGCTAACTTGCTCAGTTTCTAAATAAAATAAATGATAAAAAGAATTATCTGCGAACCATGATGATATATTTAAGTCTAACTGCTCTCTGCCTAAATTAGAGTTCTAAAACACATACAGTCAAATGTATTAATTAATGACATTTTCAGATATTTGGGTAGAAGGAATTTTGTAGATACTGTGTAATCTGATGCTTAACGAGTATGTATGGCTTGCTATGTCTAATACTTGTGTGATTTGTACATCTTGTCATTTGTTGTAAGCTGAAAACGAGCTTCCACATGTAACAAACTTCAAAATGTAGTAAAATCATTCTTAGATTTGTTATATAATTGAGAAATATAAAAAAAAATAGAAATCTGTAATAAACATATTTTACTTCAATTTTACGTAAGAGTTTTTATTGTATCTAATGTAATTCTATTGTAAATCTGTTTGATGACTTTAATAACGAAAAGTGCATCCTCAGGTCTAAATTCGGCTCTAATACTATCTTTATTTTTATACGTAAAGAGTGTGGTTGCTAACATTAATATTTTTACTTTTTTTTTTAAATTAAAATCAAATATATATTTTGCAAGGGGAAAATATTTCAAAATTGGAGACGGTTTTTAATAGTTTTCTTGATATCCACTATGTCATCTTCAGCAGTGTAAAAATAAGAGTCTGGAGAGGAAAAACATAAAACAAAAAATCCAAACAGAAAACATAGATATATAGATGTTCTGTATATGTTTCTTTTCTTTTCATCTAATTATTTTTGTTTTAAGTCTTTTGTTTTATATTGTATTAATGTTCCTCAGATCTCTTTTTAATGAAGCTCAGTTTCCTTTATCAGTTGTTCCTTTCATTCTCTCAACAGCTGACACACCCTTTTGTGTCTTCTTTAATTATTTTGCATTTTATATTTCGTTTGTTTGCTACTTCCGTTTATTTTTTACTGTTTTGAAATCAATTCATCTGCTTAAACCCTTACATTCCCTTCTCCCAGGTGCAAACTTGCAGAAATACCAGGGGAACTTATGAATTGACCCAGAATAAAAAGAAAATAAAGGTTCATTTCAGCAACCAAGGAATCGAAATCATGATATTGATGTGGAAACAGATAGGATGCACACTTTTCGCCCTCTTCGCCTAAATAAATGAAAATCGTTTCAAGTCAATAAAAAGAATGAAGGGAAAGATAAAAAAAAACTATAAAAACACCATAAAATGTAAGAAAATAACAAAAATGATTAACAAATAAATAAAGTATTTATCATAAAACAAAATTTAAAAGTCATTTTAAGAATTTAAATAATAAAAGTATTATAAATAAGGATTATGGTGATGATGATGATTGTTATTATTAGTAATGATGATGATTAGTTATGATTAGTTACATTAGTAATATTAGTATTAGTATTATTATGCTTGGTATTAGTAGTAGTAATATCAATATTACTATTATTTGTAGTACTAACGGAGGCGGGGTGAGGGCGCACCTGGCGTTTTTTGAGCGTAAAATATGCTTAACTATGATATTTTAATTTATCCAGATTTCGTATATATTCTTATAGATTTCAAAAGTAAAAAATAAAATGTGTTTGGGGGCCATCAACTATAATTGAAACCGAAAGCAAAACTGTAGCATTCAAAGCTGATAACGTTACCACTGTACTAACGTGACAAGCATAGGAACTGATTAAAAATTAAAAGAAAAACTAAAATGAATGTCCACAACGTATAACGATTTTTATAAAATTTTGACCGATTTCTGACCCCCTAAAAACTATTTTAACCGGCTAACGATCCATAAAAGAACGGCTCATTAAAGTCCAATCATTTGAGGCCCCTAGCGCCGTTCTGCGACTTTTAGTTTCGGAATGAATTTGAAAATATGGAGACAGACAGATATATGTCCGTTTATATATTGTATTATCATTAATCGCTTTTCATTACATTTGATGTTCTACTAGGTCCTGTAAGTATTTTTTCAACTACTACTTCCAGTATACGGCATAATCATATTGAATCACTGATTGTTAGGTCCCTCCAACGCGCTCCACAGTTCTACCCCCTCCCTCTTATGTGTAACACGATGTAACTGTAATTTAATTTAATTTAATATTATCATCCTAATTTTTTGACCATTTAAAAGAAGCTTCAAATAAACTCCTAATATTTAAAAAATTTTTTACAGCATACAAAAATAATGAAGATGCGAGACTAAAATCGTGTTTACATTATCGGTGCTTTTAAACAACGTTAGTTATATTTTTGAAGCCGTAAACATACACATGTTTTAAAAATCTAGCAAAAATCAAATAATAGTCATATTTTCCTGAAATATCGATTCCTACTCATTGTTAAAAGAACTTGCATAATAAAAGAAGGTGTCGTTAAATATATGAGAGGAATTTTTTAGGTATCCTACCTCCCTATATTTCATGTTACGAAAACTAAACAAAATAAATGTAGGTTCACAAAAATTTCAATATTTTTTAAAGCTGAAGAGTTTAAATAACTAAGGAAGTTATATATATATATATATATATATATATATATATATATATATATATATATATATATATATATATATATATATATATACATATATATATATACATATATATATATATATATATATATATATATATATATATATATATATATATATAGTAGTAAGTTATAAAATATATATGGCGATTAAGCTACACAGAATATTCCGCGTTTCATCCACGCTAGGATTCCTCAGGCTTATGCGAGAATTTTGTGGTTGTCTTGCGTTTTTATATACGCACCTTCTATTGAGTTTTTAGTTAGCCAATCAGCTTTCTAGTTTCCACGTCACCCTTCCTAATCAGCCAATGAGCAGGCACTTACAGGACAAAAGCCCATATATATATATATATATATATATATATATATATATATATATATATATATATATATATATATATATATATATATATAACTACTTCATTTACTCACATAAAATAATAATGCAAAAGTATACATTTATGCATAAACTTTAAGTATTTACTTCAAAAGTGCTCAATACGTAGGTAGACCTAGTTAGTAATTTATAAAATATATATGGCGATTAAGCTACACTGAATATTCCGCGTTTCATCTACTCTAGGATTCTTCAGGCTTATGCGCGAATTTTGTGGTTGTCTGTCGTTTTTATATATACACCTTCTATTGAGATTTTAATTAGCCAATCAGCTTTCTAGTATCCACCGCGCCTTTCCTATCAGCAAATGGACATGCACTTACAGGATAAAAGCCCATTTGACCTCTGGTTGACCTGATTCTTTGTGTGTCTTCTATTTAGCCTGGATATCTAGTGTCTTGACCTGTTTTAAATCTAGGTTAGGTTTTTTTATGTTAGTTATATATATATATAAAATCCCGTTATTTATTTCACTCACCTTCAAGTTGTGAATAAAATTGGACAGAAAATCAATATTATTATGTTTAAAAACAAAATAAACACATTTTCTTGATATTTTTTCAAAAACAAAAAACAGAATTCTAAAAAATAATTAGTTTAAAAAAGTTTTAAATTATATTAAATTCCAATATTCCGCGATATGAAGTTTAAACAAATATTTTTATAACAGGTTTGCAGTACTAAAAAAGACATATTCATATAATAGACTATATGACTCTTGATAATATTAAAATCGGGAATCCAAAATCAAGCTAAAAAAATCCGTTTTGATTTGATTATTTGAATTAATGTACTGTGAACTTTATTTGTTGCGTCTTTTCATAAAAAGTACGAAGGCCTTTAAGTAACATTATTTCTATATACATAAGTACCAACAAAAACGTTAAAAATATTTTATTAACCCTCGTCTGTGTAGTTCGTTAAAAATCTATTTGTTTTATAAAAGTTAAGTCCTTTATTGTTTTTTTATCTATTTTTTATTGTAAATTTTATTTAATCAAAAATGTCCGTGTAAAAAACCTATAAGTTTATCAATTAATGTATAAATATTTATTTCTTTGCGGCTTTTTTCTTATATCTTCAATATATGAGAAATTACCTTTTTTTGGAACTTATGCACGTATGTTTCCGTGCTAAAATAACAACGATAGCAAAAAAGTTACTTTTATTAATCGTTATAGCGGCTATGACCATCCATAGAAATTGACACAGAAGCTAATAAACACAGGAAAGGATAACGTTGCCGTTAATGTGTAAAACGCTGACGTTTTACACGTATCAGTGGAGATGCCTACTGGTTGTCAATAGATCACCAAAGTTAAAAGATGCTGTTGGTCTTTGCTAGATGGGTGATCATTTGGGAATAATAGGTTCTGTATGAGAGAGGACATCGATCGACACCTTCTTGCAATAACTGTTTGTAAATCTTAAATCGTCGTGTCTTCTGACCAGGATATAAATGCGACGTAAGGTCATTTGAAATATGATATTCTCTAAAAACTTCCTCGTCCAGAAAAATTCGACTGAATTTTCCTGAATTGAACGCAGCTCCGTTTCGTTTTACTCCATTTTTACTATTTCCTACAACTTAGAGACTCATCACATTCTGCAGCATTGTAACGTGATTGATTTACTTATGAAACATTTTTTCATATTGAAAAAAGGAATGCTTATATATAAGACGAACATATGTGTATCCGCTAAAGATTTATTATATACTTAAGCATGACTTTAATAAGAGGTTGATTACTGTGGTGGCAGTAGCAGGAGCCTTGTTTTTATATACAGGGTGTCCCAATAAAATGTATACACTCTTTTAATGACCATAAAACCAACATATATTGTAAGAAAGAAAAGTTGAAACTTTTCTTTCTTACAATACATGTTGGTTTTATGGTCATTAAAATACTGTGAACAAATATAGAAACCAGCTAATTATTGAAAGTGTTCAAATTATTGGCCATTGTGGTTCATGAACAGCTGACAACGCTCACTGATTGAATCGAAAACGTTCCTAATCAATTCTATTGGTATGTTGATATATTGTCTTTCAATGATTGCTTTCAACTCATTCATTGTAGCTGGTTTTTTGGTGTGAATCCTATGTTTAACATGCCTCCCACATCGCCCCCAAAAATGAGAAACATCCAGAGGGCTGCTCAAATCCGGTGAGCGTGGACAGTACTCGATACTTCCTCTTCGTCCTAACTATCTGTTTCGCAGGTGACTATCAAAGTATGCTCTTACGTCATGATGATAGTGGAGAAGTGATCCATCCTGCTGGAAGTGCCATTCTTTATTCCTAAACATCTTTTGGGAACGTAACATAGCGTATTCATGTAGCAAGTTGAGATAATTTAAAGAGTGTATACATTTTATTAGGCCACACTGTATATTAGATGTTAATCCGTTTTTATGTTGAACTTTTTCTTTATTGTTTTCTGTATCCTTATGAAAGGTTTAGCTTTATACTTCTATGTAGTGTTTGTGATCTGTATTATTGTGCTAACGGGATGGTGTTCCTGTTTGTTTATCATGACTCTTTCGGTTTCCATCTTCTGAAAATATATTATCGTAATAGTTGATGTTGGTATTTTTAACCATTATTGTGTCTTTAATGACACCATTTTTTCGTTTTATTTCCATTGCTTCTGCAACAAGGAGGAGATAGTAATGCCGTTGGGTTAGTTTTCATATTGTTACATTTTAAAACATTTTTTTTTAATTTCGAGCACACGTTGTCATTTAATCTGAACATGGACATCTTGCAAGCGCACGTGGTGTTTTTGTTTGTGTTGTTTGTTTTTAAATATTTATTGCTGGTTCTATTAGGGAGATTAATTTAATTTATTCAATTATTCTGCATCAGTGTTTATGTTCTATTTTACCTCAACGTTTTACTCTTTGCTTGTTTAACTTTTTTATGAATATTAATTATTGCTGTTAGTTTTTTTTCTTTTTTCCTGTTTAATGATTTCTTAAATGTGAATCCTCTCCAATCAAATTATCTGTTACTTTCCATTCCTTTCCTTTTACATGACTTGTTGCATTTTACTATTTTTTGGGCCAATAAATTTGATTTGATTTGATTTCTCTCTTTAGAATTATCGGTTTCCTTTTCTTTTATTCAATTTTAATCTTTCTTCTCTCCAATAAGCTTCTTCCGCTCGCTTTAATTTTAACCTCATGTTTTTCTTCCAATCTATGATTTTTTTTTTATTTTAGTTCACTGTTCTTATTCTCAAAGAGTAAAATGTTAAAAGGTTAAGTGTATTGGTCAAAATCATCAAAACGACATTTTGAAAAGTTTATTGGTTCAGAAACGTATAACTAATCGTTGTCAACTTTTCATATTTTTAGTTGGCCTCTCATAACAGAATACAAATACCAACAAATCAGTTAAAAAATAAAATCGATAAACCCGAACAACTAGTCACCTGAGGAATTTCAATTTTATTATCATTCCAAACAATGTAATAAGCACTAGAGGCAACTATGGCTGTTGGCAACATTTCATTGAATGATGTGAGTCAAAATCACGCTGATTGTATCATTTGAGGTGATTTATTTCTAAATGTCCATGCTCGTACAGTAAATACAATTTTAAGCTGATTTTTAAAGCTTAAATAAATTGCAGACGTTTTATGAGAAATTTAATATGACATTTCAGTTAACTACTTTTTTTATAAATACAAGTAATTCAATTTATTCTCATAATGGAAAGTTCAAACCAAACATTTGGATTCTTATAAACGTTGCTAAATTTCTGAAACATACTTTTCTATACATAGTTTTCTTATCTATTTTAATTCTATTATTAGTTTCCAATCTGAAGAATAAAAGAACCCAGATTTGTGAATAATATTAAAAATAAGACGGATAAATGTGAAGAATTTATATAAAACCTCATTTCCAAACTATTATTAGTCGAAGAACTCATCTCAACTGGCTTAAAAGTAACTATTAAAGTTAAAGGATCAGACATGGTCAGAATTTATCCGTCTCTCAAATCGAAACCATACTATGTTCAATTCAGTTTCCTATACTATTTAAAACTAATGTACTATTTTTCAACGTTCAAATCAGGTGAATTAGTGTAGTATTTGTTCTATTGTCATGATGTCACATGCCCAGGCATTACTTTCACCTTTAGTGGGTATAGAATGTTCATTCGCCATTAATACTAAGCATTATCTCCCGTGTCTTTGTTATATGTATTGTTATATGTACTAGCAATAAAGCGCTCTTTCTTGTCACATATTTTGCTAGTCATTATAATACAATGGCAAAGCAATACAATAAGTCAGCTTATATACTTTTAAAAATATTAAAAGGTCGCTCGTTATAATAGTACCACTCCTGTATTTGCACATCTTCAAATTTTGAAGTTAAAAAATATGAGGCTTTACTTTTGAAACGATCCCATACAACAAAGCTCGACTGACATTTTTTTTAATTTTGCACAAACATTAAACATGATAAGAGTTAAAAAGTAACAGAACGGATTTTCCGGGAAAACTCCGATGACCCCTTTCAGGCTAAAATGGCTAAAATTGACATTTTGTGCTTTTTAAAAAAATTGATGCCTTGGATTTTTATAAAACTTTCTGAAAAGTTGTAACTAATTGATTTCTATATCATTTTGTTTGTCTATACCTCGCGATAACTCTTGGGTGTACCTCACGGGCTCTTTTAGAACTAATAAAAACACTCAATTTTTGGGACTATTTTATCATATTTGTCCAAAATTTTCTGTGTATGGAACTTTTTGGGGGGCTAAATGAGGTGGGGGGCAAATGATGAACTTGGTCAGTGCTTTTTCTTTTTTTTTTTGCATAGTGCAGAACTCAAATTTACATATTTTAAGGCCTAAAACTCAAATTTACATATGTTAAGACCGTTTGATTATTTTCACTAGGATTTGGTGTCCTCTGGGGATTTGGCGGGGGGGGGCAAATGCTGAAGTTACTCATTTTTATGACTCGTTCACTGTGCACTAACGGTGGGGGGGCAGGCATGCTTCACTTGTTTTCTTAAATATCAGATCAGTGTAAAGGTTTCGCGTATTTTTTTAGAAATGACATCTTAAACCATTGTAATTTATTAGTTATGACTCAAACATATCATCATGATTAATTTATAACCTTTTTTCAAATCATTAGTGCATCATTTATATTTTTCTGCATTAATCTTACCTGTGTTGACCCGAAAATTACTTTCAATAAAAAGGGAATCATTTTCCATCGACCCCACGCAGCACTATTGACCAAAGATCTTGTAAGAAAATTTGGTCGGGAAATCTTGCCCTATTATGGATCTTCTCCTGATCTAGCTCCCTTGAATTATCAGTTATTTTGAGGATTAAAAACCATTTACATGGCTTCGAATTAACATCACAAAAGGAGATTGAAAATAGATTCATATTTCATATCAAACCCTAAAGAATTTAACAATTGAGACATTTATAAACTCGTTGAATTAAGTAATAGAAAGCAAAGATTGTTATTGTTATGAATGAAGATTTTTAAAAACACAGTTTTTAATTTTCAAGATAAAAATTTAAATCGGAAAATCTTGTGCATCGATGTATTCTTTTAACCTCCAAAAGATGGTATCCTCTGTAAAAAAGTATTCTTCATGATTTTCACTAAACTAATTAACCAATCAATGTTAATTTTATAACACGGATTGAGAAGTAATGTGGGCTATATTTAGTTGTATGCCAAAGGGCAAAAAGAAGGTGAATACTTTTCGTGGAAATTCTGATAAAAACTTCGATTTTTTGAAATTGTAACATATTAAACATTAATTTATAAAAATTCCTAAATTGCAATTTCTTTAGGATATTGTAAAATATTTTTACCGTTCATTATATGGATACTATTTCCCATTTGAAATTTTAATCTGCCAGATTCGCATTGATTTTTATCTATAGACACCAAGTAATGAATTTTTCCTGAATTTCAATTATTTCTTTAAACACCTTAAGCCTAAAATTTTTAGGATCAAATTCATGTAAGGTATATTGATTAAAATTGTAATAAGGATTGTAGACATAAAGTTTTGTATAATTTTATCTTCATGTAAACATTTTTATTGCGTTATTCATGGAGTATTGTTGTCACATCTGGGCTGGTGCCTCCACCACTAACTTTTCCCTCTGGGACAGGGTGTAAAAAAAAAGAGTCTCTAATCTAATAAGTCACACACTATCTACCCGCCTCCAGCCCCTGTATCGTCGTCAAAATATGGCAACCCTGTGCTGTCTTGACAAGTACTTCAACGGTATGTATTTAAACAAATTTGCTGCTTCCTCAACATAAACCTCTTTGCCAAATCCAATAAGCAGCAAAACCTGTCACAGATGATGGTAGGTTTTCTACACTTATAGATTCTTTCCTCGAACCGCTTATCATTTGAAGCAATCCCCCATCTCTCTGTTTTACCGATTGTACCAAAATACAGAAATGTGAACAATCATCTCACTGCACAACTCCTCAATTGGGATGCCTCTATATATCTGCCTCCTAATTCATAATAGCTCCTTACATGTCAGATGCAATGTGCTTTGTTTGAAATAGAATTGCACATATGTGTGTGTGTGGGTGTGTG
Source organism: Euprymna scolopes (assembly GCF_053919585.1). Taxonomy (NCBI): domain Eukaryota; kingdom Metazoa; phylum Mollusca; class Cephalopoda; order Sepiida; family Sepiolidae; genus Euprymna; species Euprymna scolopes. The sequence goes on along the minus strand of NC_136499.1, from coordinate 76,127,650 downwards.
TGTGTGTGTGTGTGTGTGTGTGTGTGTGTGTGTGTGTGTGTGTGTGTGTGTAAACATATTTATATCAAAAGTATATTTATAGTATGCAAAAGATTATGTATAAACTATGCGTTTCATGAATTCATTTATTTTAAACTTGAAAATAAATATGACAGTTACAAAACGTATTTATATAGAATTCGTTTTAAGATGACACTTTTTGTTTTGTTTATCTTAGTTGGCATGATTTCAATCATTTCAAACAGACATTAATAACTCGCAAAGATTCTTGCAATAAATAACATTCTTTGTATGTCACTTTTATATGGCCGAACAAACTATCCACATCTATATATGAATATTCATAACACTCTTGGTGTTATATAAAAGAAGAATTCAAAAACAAGTTCCTTCTTACAGCGGATATCAAAGGTGAAACTTCTTTTTGAACTTTTACAGAATAATTGAAGATGAAAGTCTTGGCCGAGTTAATCGTTTGCTAATATTGATGAAGGCGTTATTTCCTATTTCCTTTTGCTTTTGTCTTATTCTAATGGAGATAATAAAAAGGATCGCCTCAAATAAGGAAAACCTCTGGCTGAATCAAGTGCATCAAATGTTAGATAAACTGTTTAGTTTTCTAGGATGCTGTGTCATTTATCAGCAACTACTCCACCATTTTAGGGGAAATGTTTTTTCACCTCTTTGTTTTTTATCAAATTATTTAATTATTTTCTCTTTTTCATCTGATTTGCCCACGTGTTTTCATTGACATCTGATTTCTTTCTCATATCTGTTTCTTTATTTTTCTATTCTTTTTGCAACATTACTTGTTAATTGCTGTCATATTTCACGCCCCCCTCTCCTTGTTTGACATTGATTCATTATATGTGCAATCTCTTTCTTGCATTTCTCTGTTAATTCTTTCTTTTGGAGTTCTTAATATTTTATCATCTCTGCTGCATCTGTCTATGTCGACTATATAATAGACTGGCGGGCCACCTGGCGTTGCCCGGTTGTGAAACGCGCGTTATATTATATTTTAATTGATATAAATTTCTTATTTATTTTTATAGAGTAAATTCCCTAATGAATATTATCCAATATCAAATCTCCTGATTTCAAAAGATAAAAAAGTGTCTTGGGTACCATCTGCTAAAATCGAAACCAGAACGTTTAGCACGCCAGCCTTAACTGTTATCCAGAGTCGTAAACGTCTGAGCTACTGATAGATTGATACGAAAGTTTAAAAATTAAGTGACTTTGAGTTATGAATATTTGCATATATAATGGTTTATTCGCCTTAACCTGCCATAATCATGTGTTTGTTTTTAATTTTGACTCCTTAGTAGCAATTTTTATCGATTAAAAACAAAATCGAATGTGTGCTACAATTCAAATACCCTATATATCAAATTTCAACTCTGTAAACTAAATATTCAGAGAGGAGTTTGATAGAGAATTTTAGCACACACACACACACTGACAAGGTCGCTTTATATATATATATATATATATATATATATATATATATATATATATATATATATAAATAAAGATTTCTGTGTGCTATAACGTTTCCATCTGAAATTCTACACAATTATGCAGAATGTAGACATCATGCATAAATAAAATTCAGCGTAATACTGAAATGAAGCCACTCATCTAATAAGAAACCATAAACAATGTATAAGTAATTAATTAACACTCTTTTTTTAAAGGAATAAACAAATTATTTAACGCTCCTGTAGTGGCTTGCACATCCATGATTGAGTATATTAAAAAGTTGTGTCAATAATTTTCAAATAGAAAAAGTAGGCTTTTAATATCAATGTCAAAACGAGAAAAAACTAAACTTTATAGTTAGGAGGTGCCTTCGAAACGTTTCCAGATTTCTTTTCTATAGGCATTGTCGTAGACTCTTGAAAATTCAGTATGTTATTGCTATACATCTTATGAGATAACTGACTGACAACTACGGCAGAAATTGAAATACACCCTAGTAAAGACTGATTGTCACAGCTGGTGAATTCTAAAAATACAATCTGGACGTGAGGAAACTTTAGAAAAGCGATATACGATAAAATTCTGTTTTAATCTTGGAAAAAATAACGCAGAAACGTATGGAATCCTTCAGGCTGCTGTTACATTATCTTGCATGAATAAAGCACTAAGTTTTGAGTGGCATAAGAGATTCAAGGAACATAGGAAGTTTGTGAGTGATGATGATAAGTGTGATAGAAGTCAAGAAGTCAGAACGCTACAGCTGATTGGGCAAGTAAAGAATTTCAAGGATAAAAAGAGTTATGTGTCTATAGAGAAAATAAGTGTACAGTTTGATGTCAGTGTGGTAACTGTACACACACTTACTTGCGAGGTACTGGTATGTGAATTTTGTCCCAAGGGTGCTCAGAGAAGATCAGAAAGAAAGATGTTATCGTGGGCATCAAAACAGTTCCTCGCCCTCCCTATAGTTCAGAACTTGCTCCCTTTGACTTTTGGCTAATACCTAAGCCCAAGGAAAACCTTAGAAACTGTCATTATGAGATAATTGAAGAGATGAAAGCGGCTGTAACAAGGGTTATAGACACGCTTGCACCAGGGCCTTCCAGAAGTTGTTTGAATGGTGCAACAAGTGCATTGCAGCCGGATAAGGATACTTCGAAGGACACTAGAGTTTCATGTGTGTACTATAAACAAAAGTTCCCATACAAAAACAGTCTGGAAACTTATTGAAGACACCTCGTTTATAAATAAGTTATAAGAATAATTAAAGTTTACATTCCTCATTAAAGAAAATTATTAAATATTAATGAGTCGAATGCCTGACATGAAGAGATCCCTGATTAGATTATTATATTGTAAGTTAAACAAAAAATGTAATTAAATTAATAAAAAAGAATAACCAGATGAATATAGACGTTAACAGTCAAAAGCTGTGGCAAGTGAATAAAAACATAGTTAAAACGGAATTAACTGTTTATTTTGTTTTTTAGAAGGAGGGGGATCCTCTCGAGGTATCAAAAGTTGTTCCACCATCTCGGATTTTATTAATTAAACAGTAAGTCTCATATTTACTGATTGTGAAAATTGTAACCCAAATCTTGTCTTCGATTGATTTTGTTCAACCTCGCTTTCACCATTCCAGTTTTCTGTATTGCTACCATTCTTCATAAATACCCATAACGAATAACACCCAATAATGATTTATTATAGACAGATAAAACGTCCATGAAAATTAGTCATACAAATATGTTTGTTCTTTGCCCTCTACAGTATAGACATTATTTCCAGAGACTATGTATTTATTTATATGTTGTGTTATTGATTTCGATATAAGTGTGATAAATAAAAAAAAAACTCTCTTGCATTTGTTCGTTTACATGACTGAAAATGCCAAATATCCCTTTTACATACATGCATGACTCCAGTTTTTCTATTTGGATCTCTTCAATTTCATGCTTAAAATATGTTCTCACGTTTCTACAGAAAGCTTTCTTTTTCTTGTAATTTTCAGTATTCTTCTTCATTTATTTTACATTGCTTCTATATTTCTCTGTTATTTTTCTTTTATTTATGGTATTATCCATTACTTCCTTCAGCTGTTACTAATGCTCTGTGTCTTAAATTATTTACTTTCTCTTCCTTTTCTTCTTAGATTTTTATTCGGTTTCTTTATTATCTTTCCTCCTTCTTCACTTTTTACATTTTCTCCCTTCTCCATTCATGCAGCCATTATAATTTTACCAGTTTTTTAAACATATTTTGTCCATTATCTGTTGTGATATCATCGTCATCATTTCTCATCTTAATCGGTGACAAAATGTCTTCCCCTAGAGAGAAAGCAGAACCCTCTGCCATCAATTAAGCACCTGTTAGTCCCTGAAAGCCACATCAGACAGCATAGATGAAAGACAGAGAAGAAAATAAATGCCACCATTAGGAGAGAATGTGTAGTTAGACATTCTGCCATAATGGTGTCATTACTGCAAAAGGTGCGAGTGAAGATCACAAGCATTTGTAGTTTATTGCAAAACTTATAAACTCTTTCAAAATAAACCAGATGTCAACTCACAAATAAAAATACATGTGCGCATCACTCAGTTAAATACTCACCTGATGTCCAACTTTAAAATTTAGCCATTTTTCTTTATATATTATTTAGACATTATACCTTACCGTGTCTGCTATGAATATTCGGATTTCATCGATGTAGTCATCCTGAATTTAGGAGAATAGCTAAGTTGTTTATATTCTAGAAAGATTCATTTGTTCTGTTTCATAGATGGCCAGTGGACATTTAATTGTGAGCTATTCGCTCGAAAGCTGGATTTTTTTCTAAATCCTGTATACTATTTAAATGAAATAATTACTATTAGTTCTTGTAAATCCCTGGATCGAACTTGGGACACACACACACACACACACACACACACACACACACACACACACACACACACATAACAAACGGAAAACGGAAAAAACACTGAAGGAAAGAATGTAGGTAAATTTTTTATCACATAGTTTTCCTTAAAAGGAAAATGAATTCCATATTGTTCATTAAAAAAGTTTTTCCTCAACATATGAAGAGAGGTTCTTGTGAATATTTTCAAACGCTATAAGGTTTGAAATTGTCCGAATATTCGCGAAACTATTGTAACGAATAGTGAAAATACACTACTTTTTGCTATCAATCTAATCTTTGTTGCCGTGATTTTATTAAAACAATATATATATATATATATATATATATATATATATATATATAATATTTAGATCTAAGTGGTGTAGGATTTTTATCAGAGTAACTCTAGTTAGAGACCTTAATGGAATTACAGAGCAACATTCACAAAATTATGGGAAAACTCAAAGACCATATCTGTTGTTGGTATTTCCTCGACTCATCACAACTTTCAAACTTTAATAAATGTAAAATAAATTATCATCAACTACTTACCCGACGCTGCCTGGTAGTGTTTGTATATACACATTTGTGTATAAAATAAATATACTACAAAATCCTAAAAAATTATATGAACTTCAAATTTATATAATATATTAGCAGGGTATCTGACGTTGCCCAGGCTATATAAAAAAGAAAATGAAGTTATTATTGACTACCCTTGCAAAATGATTATTTTTTTAATTTAATTATTTTTACTGTTTTGTATACTTTTTTTTATATCAGTTTGAAAAATGAATCCACTGATGTTGGCCCACTGCTAAGGGCAGGTAAGCGAGAAAAAATATTAAACAGTTACGATTAAAAGAAGTATTTTTGGTTTACGTATATAATGAGCTTACATTTAATAGTAATCTCATCTTTAAAGCAACTCTCAGCTAAATCAACTGCCAATAAAAATTCAAAATAAGAAAGATGTTTTTGTCTTAATTTAATGAACCGCAAAAAAAAAAAAAATGCCAATAAATAATTCAAAATACAAACAAAAAATATTTTTAAAATTTTAAACCCAGTTAAATGCAAAAAAGCTTAAAAAATAAGCGTTTTCAAAAATAAATTTTAAAAAAGTCCACTGTAAGGTTGGTACGAACACAAAAACTAAAAGTTATGAGACAATCTTCTAACCTATTTGGATATGCCAATGGTCATAACATGACATTGCAAATTTTTGTAGTAAACGTATCCGAGAGATGAACGGTCTACGTATGTGCAGATGTTGAAATCGTTTAGAAAGATGATGTTCCATGACCACTCCCATCAGATTCTGCGGTTGCTAAGGTAGAAAACATAAATATTTTATTATAAATTTCACACATTATGCATCTGAGTCCCTTATCTTTTAAGGCAGTACTGAAATCATTCTTATTCAAATTGGATTTCGAAAGTTTTAGCGAGACATACAAACACACAAACACACATATACACACAGACGACTGAGATTTACATAATAGGTTTCAAAAGTAATAAGTTTTTAAATATTAGCCATCTTGAGTGTAAATTCTAAAAAGCAAACTAGATTGAAAACATTTTTATTCTATATTTATAGAAAAAAAGAAACTTAATCTCTCATCACTCGTACATGGAGCATTTCTTTGCTGAGAAAGTAATTACTAAATTTGCCTATTTGTATATTATGAATGTAACAATTAAATAATATTAGTCTATTTTAGATCTAATTGAAAGTATTTGGAAGTTTCAGATAAGATTTTTCTTTGGAATATAAATGCCCTGATATATATATAATGTTGCAAGGAAAAGTAAATTTGGATTATTTTGATCATTCATACTAGTGCTCTCATCTTAGTGCTATTCCCACAACGTTTCGGCCGATGTAACCCTTAACCTTCTTAAGATATGCTATATCAAATTTGAAGATTTTTAGGTCGAACTCGGGAATTTGTAATAAATTTCGAAATGAACCATTTATTTAATCCACAGGGGTAGATTGTTTTCATTCTGTCAGGTATAATATATATAATAAAACTAGTTTTAATAATACAAATAAAACAAATTATCAATCCTCATATCAACAATTCTGCAACAAAGAAAACTTGAAATAAAAAAAGAAAGACATTTTTTATTGTTAAGCTGATATTTTGCATTTTATAAGTATTTTGCCGAAATCTCAATAGAGGCATGAATAAAATAGCATTTTCAAAATTATAGATTGAAAATGCGAAATTATGTTTTGAAAAGTTCTCCTAAAATAAATGAGAATTCCAGCGGAAATGAAAAAAATGTTAAAGAAAGCAGTTTTAATGTTATAGTTCGGTTCATTTATATCAGAAGTCAATAATCACATGGCAACTATGACCGCCAATAGCAGTCGTTTGATATTTAACAAGTCAAAGAGATGCAATAAAAATGCCTTTGACGGTTATGAAGAGAAATGCGCATTAATGCCTTGCATAGTAAATAATTAAAGTTCTGATAAAACTAACTACATCTGTTTAGATAGTTAAAAACATTGCAATCCAAGACATTTATGATTAACTAGCAATCACCCCTAGCGTTACCAAATAATAAATGAAAGCTCTTGTGTATTCTTACTTCTTGCCTTGGGCCACATCTTATTATTTTTACTGTTTGCTTTCAATCATTTTAGATTTTTAAGTTATATAAATATGATAAAATGGCTTTCGTGCTTACAGGTATTCAGTTCAGATGCGATGATATTATTGCTAACTCTGTGTAATACAAAATTAATATCACCTTATAAGAAGGAGCTACACTTCATCTTTGAGTGTTCCTTTGTGGGAGCTGGATTTTTACCAAATAAAAAATCACTTTATTAAAACTATTAAAACTGTAAAAATCTAATATTAAAATTATTTTGCATGAGCGGAATTCACATGCAATTGTGGACAGCTTGTGAATTGAATAGTTCATAAAAATTTCCTTCTTTGAAGGAAACTGCCTCAATCCGTCCATGGTGCATGTCATATGAATACAAGCCAGAAAGAATCATTAAAATAGATTTATTTTATTTTTATCCACATGAAAAAAATGACAAATTTAAAGTTTCAAACACATAAGATCTATATTTTTGTATTGCAAAATGTGATTTTAAAGTAAGTTTATTTTTTGTAAATATCGACTCGAAAAAATAAAATTCTTTTCAAAATCGATAGACTTATGTAATATGATATTATTTGATGGGAGTATTCAAAGTCTTTGTGTGGCTAGAATAAAATTCTGATTAAAGATTAGTAAAAAGGAGTTAATTCTCATACACTATCCTCTTCTTAGTTCATTTTTTATGTATTATTATTCGATATTTTACCACAAGTGAGCTTGATTTTTCCCCCTAGACTGATTTATTCATTGTAGCATCCGAATTCAAATAATTGATTGTCTTCGCATTTTGAGTATAAAAATATTTTCTGCAATGTATGATTTAAAAATCTTAATACAACTATGCAATGTTTATAACAAGAAAAAATATTTTTATAAGAAATTTCTATTTTATTTTGCTTTTTAGAAGCAGCAGAAATCGAAAAAATATTCTGTTTAAAGCGAATAGTTGTATTATGTTCGAAATTGAAAAGCAGAGTGTTTAGGAACTATTTAAATCGAGAGGTAATGGGTGAATTTTGGATTTTGCTGGCAACTCCGAATAAACAACAAGTTATATAGATTTAAACTTTGAACACTGAGTTTTTCAGTTTTGTATAAGCTGAGGTAACTATCACGTATTAAAATTCGTACAAGTTTGTTTAAAAATCATAATTTGAAAATATTGTACTTAAGTACTAATTTAAAAGGAAAACATCAATTGAAAACATTTTAGTGTGTAGCATACTGTATATGTTCAGCATCGTTTGTTTCTTTTTCACATCAAAAAAGGTAGGTAAGTAATCGAAATTAATACTTTTTAAATAAATCGTTTTATAAAAATAAATATTTCTCCATCTCTGTTGCTTATACTTATTGCACAGCTCTTAAAAAAATGACGATTGTTCCAGTGAAATTTATGTTTTATTTTTATAGAAGTCGCTTTAGACAGGCCATGGAGCCATTTGATGTAAGGAACTAATTATAATAATAAAAACGAAAAAGAAGATAAAGCTGCTGTGGCTAGAAGTTAAGAAAAACAGAAGTCTTACCGTGGGTGTGGAGCGAGTGAGTTCAGGCCGAGAAAGGAAAAACAAAGATGGTGGCCAGCATTTTATTATGTGCATTCTCGCAAAATCTCGTGTGCATGTGAAGCTGGAAACTACAAAACGAGCTCCATTTTTCGGTGCTGGGGAAATTCCAGATCTGGCAGGAGAGTAGGTGCAACGGGAGTGGAGATTTTACTTTCTCGGATTTATTTCCCTTTTGTGTGTTTGAGGTGACCCCACCCTCGGGAGATGCACTGCAGTTTTAGGACCGTGCCCCCCTTTTTTTAAAGATAGTATTTTCAGCTTCCAAGCTTAAAAGTGATCTCAACCTTCGATCTCCTGGACTCTAAACAGCTGACCAAAAATGAAACATTTCGAGAGCCTAATATGGAAAGAAAAGGTTAGAAGACTAACTGATAAAAGTCTGCTCCTTAGCTGGTTAAGTGACTGAGTAGAAATTGGCGATATTCACCATGACACAATTAAATTATTTTCAACTGCACAAGTATTTTCATATCTGTTATTATTACAAAAGCAGGTTTTATGCTTACTCTAATGATAAAATATTTTGGGGATTGAAAAAAATATATTTTACTTTTTAACGGTAGTTTATTTTTCTCTCGGTCAAATTTCTCATGGGTAATGGAATTAAATATTAAATTTAATCTTGGAATGATAATCAGTCACAAGTGTACTATTCTATGCTAGAATTGATAATGAATTTATTGGCTATCAAGATACATATACACTCAATAAAATGTTTTAATCTTAATTGAATTTTCAACACACTAAAATGAGCTACATTTAAAATGACAAAAGAAAAAATAAGTATTTTGAACACCAGAAGGTGATTTTTTTTTTTTTTTTTTTTTTTTTTTTTTTTTTTTTTTTTTACAAAGGCATCACCACATTATCAAGGCCCAGAGGCCACTCAAGGATAAGGGTTAAAGAGTGTACAGTAGAAGTTGGTCAATTTAGTAATCATTAGTAATGAAAATTTGGTAAATTTAATAACTTATATGGAACGGCTCATCAAGAACTTATTTACTTTAGACTTGAACAAAACCATATTGTAGTCAGCCGGAAAGCAGGAAAACGGAAGACAATTCCACAGGCGTGCAGTTCTAAGAAAGAAGCTTTGTTCATGGAATCTACGTTTAGGTTTAGGCACAGATAAAGAGTGGGGGAAATTATTGATAGTGTTTACAGCTAGACGAGTGTTTCTTGTGAAAGTTTGGCGAGGGGGGACCATAGATTGAAGCTCAGTTGAACACTTTCCATGAAAATAACGATACATCAGAGACAAACTCGCAACATCTCTTCTGTGAGATAGAGGTTGCAAGGAGGAGAAAAGGACATCTCCTACGAGGCTACGAAGTCTATTTTGAACTCTATCAAGGCAGGACAAGTTCTTTCTAGCAGCTCCTGCCCAGATGTGGCAACAGTATTCCATCCTTGGACGTACCTGGCTCTTATATAGATAGAGAATAGCATCAGCAGTGAGATATCTACTGGATCGATAGAAAGATCCCACCATTTTTCCAGCGGCCTTGGCAACAGATTTGATATACGTGTTCCATTTAAGATCAGGAGTAATGGTCAAGCCCAGAAGCTTGTCAAAACTTGAGGCCTCCTGAAGACGAGAGCCATTCATTTCAATTGATGACAAATGTGGATTAGAATGTTGATGATGTAAAGAGAGAAGCTTGGTTTTAGATGCATTAAAAGTAACCAGCCACTCCTTTCCCCATTGTACTACGTGCTCAAGATCAGAGGAGAGAGAATTGGAGAGAACTTGCTCGTTTACTGTCTTAGATGTGGTACCATAAATGGTAGTGTCGTCAGCATAAATGTCTACAAATGATGTAAGGATATGATTTGGAAGATCATTAATGTAGATCAGGAAAAGAGTTGGGCCCAGGATGGATCCCTGAGGGACACCGGCATTAATATTGTGAGCTTCTGATTTTTGCCCCTCAACTACTACTCTTATGAATCTATCAGAAAGAAATGATTTAATAATTGAGAAGACTTTTCCAGCTATACCATAGCTAGCGATCTTATGAAGTAAACCTTTATGCCATACCCTATCAAAGGCTTTAGATATGTCAAGAGCAATTGCCCTAGAAAGATTGCCACCGTCGAGAGATTTGCTAATCCTATGCGATATAACTGTAAGGACATCTGCTGTAGATCTAGCAGAACGGAAACCATATTGAGTGTCACTAAGAAGGTTATTTTTGTTGAGATGTTTGATTACTTCTGTATTTAATACAGATTCTAGCAACTTACTCATGACGCACAGGAGACTTATTGGCCTGTACTGAGAGGGGGATGAGCGATCACCTGAATTCTTAAATACAGGGCATACTGATGAGATTTTCCAGGGAGATGGGAAACTATTCTCCTTAAGACAACGTTTAAACAGTTTTGTAAGTATGGGCGCTAGTTCAGGTTGAAGTTTTTTGAGTACTATAATTGGAATACCATCAGGGCCAGTTGCTTTACTGGAATCAAGGTTTTTGATTAGTTTGGCAACATCACGTACAGATATACGTATATCACATAGCGTGTTTTCTGATACAAGAGGAAATATTGGGGGTTGGCGGTCTTGGTCGCAAAGGGTAGAATTAGCTGCAAAGTTCTTGACAAAGAGTTTGGCTTTGTCTGATGCTGACGAGATTACCTCAGATCCATTGATAATAGTTGGGATGGAGCACACGCTTCTGTTCAGGATTCTGTTTGCTATTTGCCAAAACTGGTGGGAACCAAGCCGCTGCTCAGCTACTTTGGACTTAACAGATTGAGCATACAACTCTCTTGCGTTCCTTATTACTTTCTTACAATGGTTGCTGGCAGTCCTGAAAACGGCTTTAGTTTCCATACATCTATTACGTTTGAAGCAGTGGAAAAAGTGATTTCTGTGCGCAATGGCAGCAGCACATTCTGGAGAGAACCATGGCTGGCTGTTAGGTTTTTGCTGAAACTTTTTAGAGGGTATGAAATGGTCAATACCTACAATTAACCATTCAGTTAGGTCTAATACTATAGAGGACACATCCTTTTTAAACATGGAATGCAGAGGTAGATCAGATATAAATGTACGGAAGCTATCCCAGTCAGCCTTAGTGTATCGATATACTGTACGATGAAGAGGTACGTCTGGGGACTTATTACATTTCATTTTTATCTTAATTGATACAACAGAGTGGTCGGAAGATCCAAGAGGCGACAGAACAGAAACTGAACATAGTTCAGGGCAAGTTGTGAGAAAAAGGTCTAGTAGGCTCGCATACTGGCCGTCATTATCGGGCACACGGGTAGGTTCCTGAACAATCTGAGTGAGGTCATAGGCAATGGAGAAATCATGACAGAACCTCCCCTCATCATCGGTCTTGTTTGAGTGGGTCAACCATTCGACGTTGTGAACATTGAAGTCTCCACATACGTGAATGTTAGCTGAAGGATAAGTAGAAAGGACTTGGTCAATTTTCTCAGATATGCTTTGAAAGATAGTAACTCCGCTGTTGTGGGGGCGATAGAGAGTAAATATAAATGCAGTAGTGTGAGCTAAAGCAACCCGGAAGCACATATAAGGTAAGTTAGGATCTTCCCTGGAGATGTCCCTCCCACATGGAAAGCTATCTTTAATATAGGCACATATTCCATGCCCATGGCGATCTTGGGGGTCAGATTTAGAAGTTAAGTTAGAGTATCCTGTAATTGCAAACTCATCAAGGGAAATAGCCTGTCCAATGCCAGTTTCACTTAAAAATAAAAGGTCTGGTTTAGTCTCCTGTAATTGGGTTTCAACCTCTGGAAGGTTAGAACGTAGACCCCTGATGTTGGAGAAGGAGACATGGTAGTAGGGGTCTACGTTGGAAGTTGGAGAACCGGGTTTAATCGTGTATTTTTTCTTGAAACTTGTCATGATGAAATTTTGGAATTTGTGGACTAGGTCGACAGATTTACTTAGAGCAGGACAGAGAGGGGAAACTAAGAGAGAAAAAGAAACGAAGAATTTTTTTTTTTTTTTTTTTTTTTGTACCACATGATAAGGTAAAGCCGTAACAATTACCCACTAGTATGGCATCGAGAGGCCCCACCAGAAGCTACTGCATGGTCCAGATTCCATTCACCAAATGGCAATACAGCAGCCCCAGTACTTTGCACCTGCTGATAGGACAGCCTCCTTAGTGGTTAATCCAAGGTTCGGGTCCCTGACTATCAGGCGGATAACGTCAGCCCAGACAAAACGTTTACCTCCAGCACCCTTACTAGTGACATGGCTACAAGGATAGACATAGAAACAGAAAATTTCCACCAACTCTGCCAACTGTTCGCGCAAAAATACTGCCAACCTAGAAAACAGCTTTTTCTTCTCCCTTTGTCAGAAAAATCACTCATTTAAAAATGAGGACTGAGGGACAAATAAGAAGAAGCGAGAGTAACAGGAGCTGCCGATAACGCATCCACAATGCGTTTTCTACTCTCCATTAAAAAAAAAAAAAAAAAAAAAAAAAAAAAAAAAAAAAAAAATAAATAAATAAAAAATAAAAAATAACTATTAAGTATTGTACTTAATAAAAGTCCAACGGACCTGTTTAAGGGAAAGTATGGTGATAGATTCCCCTCCCACGAACTAAAAATGAGTACAATTAGGTAATCTATTTTTGCAATCAACTCGGTAGATAAATAAACATTTATGGACGAGAAAAAAAAAAAAAAAAAAAAAAAAAAAAAAAAAATTAAAGCTAGCATTTAATACAACAGAAATACATAAATTAAATACTGAAATAAAATGTTATTAATATTTGAATCTTAAAATAAAAAGTGCGAATTAATAGAGAAAATCACTTATCACAACAACGCATTCCGTCTCCAAACTAGTGAAGAATTTAACTTTTAATAGCGTTCAGAAGATTTTTTTTTTAAATTAACCGTTAAGAGAAAGCGTGATTTTATTCTGAACTTTAACTAATCACGTTTTAAGTAACTTATGATATAAAACAAAATCGGATGGGGGGGGGGGTTCTTCCGAAGTTCGTTGGTGACGTTATAAGTAATTGCGAGATAAGATGGGAGCCAGAAATTAGGGGTGGGGGACTGAAAATGATAATATAATGGATTGATTATACAATATTTAAGATCAACTTGGTAGATAAACATTTATGGACGAGAAAAAAAAAAAAAAAAAAAAATTAAAGCTAGCATTTAATACAACAGAAATACATAAATTAAATACTGAAATAAAATGTTATTAATATTTGAATCTTAAAATAAAAAGTGCGAATTAATAGAGAAAATCACTTATCACAACAACGCATTCCGTCTCCAAACTAGTGAAGAATTTAACTTTTAATAGCGTTCAGAAGATTTTTTTTTTAAATTAACCGTTAAGAGAAAGCGTGATTTTATTCTGAACTTTAACTAATCACGTTTTAAGTAACTTATGATATAAAACAAAATCGGATGGGGGGGGGGTTCTTCCGAAGTTCGTTGGTGACGTTATAAGTAATTGCGAGATAAGATGGGAGCCAGAAATTAGGGGTGGGGGACTGAAAATGATAATATAATGGATTGATTATACAATATTTAAGATCAACTTGGTAGATAAACATTTATGGACGAGAAAAAAAAAAAAAAAAAAAAATTAAAGCTAGCATTTAATACAACAGAAATACATAAATTAAATACTGAAATAAAATGTTATTAATATTTGAATCTTAAAATAAAAAGTGCGAATTAATAGAGAAAATCACTTATCACAACAACGCATTCCGTCTCCAAACTAGTGAAGAATTTAACTTTTAATAGCGTTCAGAAGATTTTTTTTTTAAATTAACCGTTAAGAGAAAGCGTGATTTTATTCTGAACTTTAACTAATCACGTTTTAAGTAACTTATGATATAAAACAAAATCGGATGGGGGGGGGGGTTCTTCCGAAGTTCGTTGGTGACGTTATAAGTAATTGCGAGATAAGATGGGAGCCAGAAATTAGGGGTGGGGGACTGAAAATGATAATATAATGGATTGATTATACAATATTTAAGATCAACTTGGTAGATAAACATTTATGGACGAGAAAAAAAAAAAAAAAAAAAAAAAAAAATTAAAGCTAGCATTTAATACAACAGAAATACATAAATTTAAATACTGAAATAAAATGTTATTAATATTTGAATCTTAAAATAAAAAGTGCGAATTAATAGAGAAAATCACTTATCACAACAACGCATTCCGTCTCCAAACTAGTGAAGAATTTAACTTTTAATAGCGTTCAGAAGATTTTTTTTTTAAATTAACCGTTAAGAGAAAGCGTGATTTTATTCTGAACTTTAACTAATCACGTTTTAAGTAACTTATGATATAAAACAAAATCGGATGGGGGGGGGGGTTCTTCCGAAGTTCGTTGGTGACGTTATAAGTAATTGCGAGATAAGATGGGAGCCAGAAATTAGGGGTGGGGGACTGAAAATGATAATATAATGGATTGATTATACAATATTTAAGATCAACTTGGTAGATAAACATTTATGGACGAGAAAAAAAAAAAAAAAAAAAAAAAAAAAAAAAAAAAAAAAATTAAAGCTAGCATTTAATACAACAGAAATACATAAATTAAATACTGAAATAAAATGTTATTAATATTTGAATCTTAAAATAAAAAGTGCGAATTAATAGAGAAAATCACTTATCACAACAACGCATTCCGTCTCCAAACTAGTGAAGAATTTAACTTTTAATAGCGTTCAGAAGATTTTTTTTTTAAATTAACCGTTAAGAGAAAGCGTGATTTTATTCTGAACTTTAACTAATCACGTTTTAAGTAACTTATGATATAAAACAAAATCGGATGGGGGGGGGGGGGTTCTTCCGAAGTTCGTTGGTGACGTTATAAGTAATTGCGAGATAAGATGGGAGCCAGAAATTAGGGGTGGGGGACTGAAAATGATAATATAATGGATTGATTATACAATATTTAAGATCAACTTGGTAGATAAACATTTATGGACGAGAAAAAAAAAAAAAAAAAAATTAAAGCTAGCATTTAATACAACAGAAATACATAAATTAAATACTGAAATAAAATGTTATTAATATTTGAATCTTAAAATAAAAAGTGCGAATTAATAGAGAAAATCACTTATCACAACAACGCATTCCGTCTCCAAACTAGTGAAGAATTTAACTTTTAATAGCGTTCAGAAGATTTTTTTTTTAAATTAACCGTTAAGAGAAAGCGTGATTTTATTCTGAACTTTAACTAATCACGTTTTAAGTAACTTATGATATAAAACAAAATCGGATGGGGGGGGGGGTTCTTCCGAAGTTCGTTGGTGACGTTATAAGTAATTGCGAGATAAGATGGGAGCCAGAAATTAGGGGTGGGGGACTGAAAATGATAATATAATGGATTGATTATACAATATTTAAGATCAACTTGGTAGATAAACATTTATGGACGAGAAAAAAAAAAAAAAAAAAAATTAAAGCTAGCATTTAATACAACAGAAATACATAAATTAAATACTGAAATAAAATGTTATTAATATTTGAATCTTAAAATAAAAAGTGCGAATTAATAGAGAAAATCACTTATCACAACAACGCATTCCGTCTCCAAACTAGTGAAGAATTTAACTTTTAATAGCGTTCAGAAGATTTTTTTTTTAAATTAACCGTTAAGAGAAAGCGTGATTTTATTCTGAACTTTAACTAATCACGTTTTAAGTAACTTATGATATAAAACAAAATCGGATGGGGGGGGGGTTCTTCCGAAGTTCGTTGGTGACGTTATAAGTAATTGCGAGATAAGATGGGAGCCAGAAATTAGGGGTGGGGGACTGAAAATGATAATATAATGGATTGATTATACAATATTTAAGATCAACTTGGTAGATAAACATTTATGGACGAGAAAAAAAAAAAAAAAAAAAAAAAAAAAAAAATTAAAGCTAGCATTTAATACAACAGAAATACATAAATTTAAATACTGAAATAAAATGTTATTAATATTTGAATCTTAAAATAAAAAGTGCGAATTAATAGAGAAAATCACTTATCACAACAACGCATTCCGTCTCCAAACTAGTGAAGAATTTAACTTTTAATAGCGTTCAGAAGATTTTTTTTTTAAATTAACCGTTAAGAGAAAGCGTGATTTTATTCTGAACTTTAACTAATCACGTTTTAAGTAACTTATGATATAAAACAAAATCGGATGGGGGGGGGGGTTCTTCCGAAGTTCGTTGGTGACGTTATAAGTAATTGCGAGATAAGATGGGAGCCAGAAATTAGGGGTGGGGGACTGAAAATGATAATATAATGGATTGATTATACAATATTTAAGATCAACTTGGTAGATAAACATTTATGGACGAGAAAAAAAAAAAAAAAAAAATTAAAGCTAGCATTTAATACAACAGAAATACATAAATTAAATACTGAAATAAAATGTTATTAATATTTGAATCTTAAAATAAAAAGTGCGAATTAATAGAGAAAATCACTTATCACAACAACGCATTCCGTCTCCAAACTAGTGAAGAATTTAACTTTTAATAGCGTTCAGAAGATTTTTTTTTTAAATTAACCGTTAAGAGAAAGCGTGATTTTATTCTGAAATTTAACTAATCACGTTTTAAGTAACTTATGATATAAAACAAAATCGGATGGGGGGGGGTTCTTCCGAAGTTCGTTGGTGACGTTATAAGTAATTGCGAGATAAGATGGGAGCCAGAAATTAGGGGTGGGGGACTGAAAATGATAATATAATGGATTGATTATACAATATTTAAGATCAACTTGGTAGATAAACATTTATGGACGAGAAAAAAAAAAAAAAAAAAAAAATTAAAGCTAGCATTTAATACAACAGAAATACATAAATTAAATACTGAAATAAAATGTTATTAATATTTGAATCTTAAAATAAAAAGTGCGAATTAATAGAGAAAATCACTTATCACAACAACGCATTCCGTCTCCAAACTAGTGAAGAATTTAACTTTTAATAGCGTTCAGAAGATTTTTTTTTTAAATTAACCGTTAAGAGAAAGCGTGATTTTATTCTGAACTTTAACTAATCACGTTTTAAGTAACTTATGATATAAAACAAAATCGGATGGGGGGGGGTTCTTCCGAAGTTCGTTGGTGACGTTATAAGTAATTGCGAGATAAGATGGGAGCCAGAAATTAGGGGTGGGGGACTGAAAATGATAATATAATGGATTGATTATACAATATTTAAGATCAACTTGGTAGATAAACATTTATGGACGAGAAAAAAAAAAAAAAAAAAAAAAAAATTAAAGCTAGCATTTAATACAACAGAAATACATAAATTAAATACTGAAATAAAATGTTATTAATATTTGAATCTTAAAATAAAAAGTGCGAATTAATAGAGAAAATCACTTATCACAACAACGCATTCCGTCTCCAAACTAGTGAAGAATTTAACTTTTAATAGCGTTCAGAAGATTTTTTTTTTAAATTAACCGTTAAGAGAAAGCGTGATTTTATTCTGAACTTTAACTAATCACGTTTTAAGTAACTTATGATATAAAACAAAATCGGATGGGGGGGGGGGTTCTTCCGAAGTTCGTTGGTGACGTTATAAGTAATTGCGAGATAAGATGGGAGCCAGAAATTAGGGGTGGGGGACTGAAAATGATAATATAATGGATTGATTATACAATATTTAAGATCAACTTGGTAGATAAACATTTATGGACGAGAAAAAAAAAAAAAAAAAAAAAAAAAAAAAATTAAAGCTAGCATTTAATACAACAGAAATACATAAATTTAAATACTGAAATAAAATGTTATTAATATTTGAATCTTAAAATAAAAAGTGCGAATTAATAGAGAAAATCACTTATCACAACAACGCATTCCGTCTCCAAACTAGTGAAGAATTTAACTTTTAATAGCGTTCAGAAGATTTTTTTTTTAAATTAACCGTTAAGAGAAAGCGTGATTTTATTCTGAACTTTAACTAATCACGTTTTAAGTAACTTATGATATAAAACAAAATCGGATGGGGGGGGGGTTCTTCCGAAGTTCGTTGGTGACGTTATAAGTAATTGCGAGATAAGATGGGAGCCAGAAATTAGGGGTGGGGGACTGAAAATGATAATATAATGGATTGATTATACAATATTTAAGATCAACTTGGTAGATAAACATTTATGGACGAGAAAAAAAAAAAAAAAAAAAAAAAAAAAAATTAAAGCTAGCATTTAATACAACAGAAATACATAAATTAAATACTGAAATAAAATGTTATTAATATTTGAATCTTAAAATAAAAAGTGCGAATTAATAGAGAAAATCACTTATCACAACAACGCATTCCGTCTCCAAACTAGTGAAGAATTTAACTTTTAATAGCGTTCAGAAGATTTTTTTTTTAAATTAACCGTTAAGAGAAAGCGTGATTTTATTCTGAACTTTAACTAATCACGTTTTAAGTAACTTATGATATAAAACAAAATCGGATGGGGGGGGGGGGTTCTTCTGAAGTTCGTTGGTGACGTTATAAGTAATTGCGAGATAAGATGGGAGCCAGAAATTAGGGGTGGGGGACTGAAAATGATAATATAATGGATTGATTATACAATATTTAAGATCAACTTGGTAGATAAACATTTATGGACGAGAAAAAAAAAAAAAAAAAAAAAATTAAAGCTAGCATTTAATACAACAGAAATACATAAATTAAATACTGAAATAAAATGTTATTAATATTTGAATCTTAAAATAAAAAGTGCGAATTAATAGAGAAAATCACTTATCACAACAACGCATTCCGTCTCCAAACTAGTGAAGAATTTAACTTTTAATAGCGTTCAGAAGATTTTTTTTTTAAATTAACCGTTAAGAGAAAGCGTGATTTTATTCTGAACTTTAACTAATCACGTTTTAAGTAACTTATGATATAAAACAAAATCGGATGGGGGGGGGGGGGTTCTTCCGAAGTTCGTTGGTGACGTTATAAGTAATTGCGAGATAAGATGGGAGCCAGAAATTAGGGGTGGGGGACTGAAAATGATAATATAATGGATTGATTATACAATATTTAAGATCAACTTGGTAGATAAACATTTATGGACGAGAAAAAAAAAAAAAAAAAAATTAAAGCTAGCATTTAATACAACAGAAATACATAAATTAAATACTGAAATAAAATGTTATTAATATTTGAATCTTAAAATAAAAAGTGCGAATTAATAGAGAAAATCACTTATCACAACAACGCATTCCGTCTCCAAACTAGTGAAGAATTTAACTTTTAATAGCGTTCAGAAGATTTTTTTTTTAAATTAACCGTTAAGAGAAAGCGTGATTTTATTCTGAACTTTAACTAATCACGTTTTAAGTAACTTATGATATAAAACAAAATCGGATGGGGGGGGGGGTTCTTCCGAAGTTCGTTGGTGACGTTATAAGTAATTGCGAGATAAGATGGGAGCCAGAAATTAGGGGTGGGGGACTGAAAATGATAATATAATGGATTGATTATACAATATTTAAGATCAACTTGGTAGATAAACATTTATGGACGAGAAAAAAAAAAAAAAAAAAAATTAAAGCTAGCATTTAATACAACAGAAATACATAAATTAAATACTGAAATAAAATGTTATTAATATTTGAATCTTAAAATAAAAAGTGCGAATTAATAGAGAAAATCACTTATCACAACAACGCATTCCGTCTCCAAACTAGTGAAGAATTTAACTTTTAATAGCGTTCAGAAGATTTTTTTTTTAAATTAACCGTTAAGAGAAAGCGTGATTTTATTCTGAACTTTAACTAATCACGTTTTAAGTAACTTATGATATAAAACAAAATCGGATGGGGGGGGGGTTCTTCCGAAGTTCGTTGGTGACGTTATAAGTAATTGCGAGATAAGATGGGAGCCAGAAATTAGGGGTGGGGGACTGAAAATGATAATATAATGGATTGATTATACAATATTTAAGATCAACTTGGTAGATAAACATTTATGGACGAGAAAAAAAAAAAAAAAAAAAAAAAATTAAAGCTAGCATTTAATACAACAGAAATACATAAATTTAAATACTGAAATAAAATGTTATTAATATTTGAATCTTAAAATAAAAAGTGCGAATTAATAGAGAAAATCACTTATCACAACAACGCATTCCGTCTCCAAACTAGTGAAGAATTTAACTTTTAATAGCGTTCAGAAGATTTTTTTTTTAAATTAACCGTTAAGAGAAAGCGTGATTTTATTCTGAACTTTAACTAATCACGTTTTAAGTAACTTATGATATAAAACAAAATCGGATGGGGGGGGGGGGGTTCTTCCGAAGTTCGTTGGTGACGTTATAAGTAATTGCGAGATAAGATGGGAGCCAGAAATTAGGGGTGGGGGACTGAAAATGATAATATAATGGATTCATTATACAATATTTAAGATCAACTTGGTAGATAAACATTTATGGACGAGAAAAAAAAAAAAAAAAAAAAATTAAAGCTAGCATTTAATCTGTGGGATTGCATGTTTTTACCGCCGACATGATTTCATGGAAAGTCGAGGAAAGTTTTGACCAGAACTCACAAACGAGAAGCAACATTACCAATTGCCCTCTATTAATTTGTGGTTCTGTGCTGACACATTTTTGTTTGCCAAATGTAGAGACATAAACGGGCATAGGATGTGAGATCCCGATGCCGACCCCTCCTAGACTTTCACCAGAAACTTATTAGCAAGGTTACGACCCTAGTACTACTTGATGCTAAAACTGGCCACCATAATGTGTCCTGCAAGAAATTAAAGTTCCAAACAGCATAATTCTGACACTACAACATTGACATTAACTGACACAAATCATCAGCGTCATCATTATCACCATCACTATTATCATCTGTTGATTGTGTACTATCATTCGCTTTTGAATATACTGAAATAATCATATGGGTGTTTATTTTTAAATTAACGAACACTTTGGTTATTTATTTTCAAATTAACGAATCCAGACAGGATTGCAAATTGTATGGTAATGGTAACTTAACCTATGCATTCATGACCTGAAAGTTTCACTCTGTTGCAGATATTGACGTTGTGGGACTCTAAGAAAGCAGACCCTGTCATAGGCGTGCATCAGAAGCAGGAATGTGTCATTAAATTCCTAGCAAAAGTGCATTGAGATGGGTAGTGACTATGTAGAAAAACACATTCTGAAGCACAAAATGTTGCTCGTTTTAATCGTGCCACCCCCGTCTTCGTAGCTCTTCACCCATTTTAGTTTTAAAAAAATAGGAGGTTTTACTTTTGGAAATACGCTTGTACGAATTAATGATACTCATATTTTAACAAAGTGATAACATCACTATATATATATATATATATATATAAAAAAGTTTGGAAAACACAACTGAAACGTGAAAGAAATTCTTTGTTAAACTTTATACACAAAATGTAACAATATATTTGGCATCTTCTCTAAAACTAACAAAATATTTAGTTTCAATTCACTCGAAATATAAATGGGAATGCAACTCAAAAATGTTCAGTAAAAAAGGCTCACTTCAAGCAACCTTAGCTAACTTCATAAATAGAACAGTGTGTAAGTACTTATAAAAGCACTGAGCTAATTTGGTGAACCATACAAACAACTTAAACTAGATTCTACAAGTGAAAGGAAAAAACATTTTGGCATGAAACCCAAAACTGACCTTGTGTCTAAACTCCCAGAGAAGAGATAAACAAAATAAACAGGTTTGTTTTGTCAAAATGGCTTCAACCACGACTCCAATTCAATATCTGATAATGCTGTGGAGTAGAACTGGAGCAATGATGTAACTGAACAAGCCAACTTAAAGCAAAAGGTTTATACATAGCAAGTAAAACACCAATTACTTAGTCAACTGTCAGAAGTGTCGACTATCAAAACCGTAGTTGAAGAAACCTTTGCATTCTTAATAAGCAGAACAGTGCGTAAATAACAATGAAAACATTAAGCTATTTTGGTAAACGGTACAAACACTCCCAACTGCACTCGATTAGCGAAATTTTAGCATGAAACTAGTAAAGTTATAAACCAAAATAGCGTCTTAAAACTCCATGAAGGCGATGTCACCACTCGCATTCGGAATAGTCCCACTTTAAAATGTATGGATGCATACGCGTCATTTTGAAACCACAATGAAACTAACCCATGACTACATAATTTCGCTCCATTTTTTCCTTACTTATCTTAAGACATCCCGTTATGGTGAAGAAAGGGGTGGTTTGTGGAGCATTCTGGAGATCTCTTTAGTTTTTTTTTCTGATCTGTAGTAAAAATTGAGTGTGACTGCAGTCACGGAGGTGGGCTGCATATGCGAACTCGAAACCCGAGCGATGGGAGACGAGAAGGTAACGAATCAGCAAGTTCGATTGCGCATTAATTTGCATAAATGAGATAATATAAGGCCGGGAGTTAAGATGTTTGGGAGAGTCGAGCCGTTGAGTTCGTGAGAACCGGATGGAACCTGGTTAGAACGGAGAGTGTCGCTGAGAATCGAGTCCATGTTTTTTTTCGATTAGATGCTATTTCTACATTAAATATGGAACCAATGCGGCCGAGATGAAATGGGAAATTTTAAATGATTCGCGTCGAACCTGAAAAATTAAAAGTCGCGTTAAAAATTGAAAGCGTTGTCGAAAAGAGAATGGAATAAGTCGTGTCAAACTGCGAAGGTTGAAGATATGAAGTGAGTCGGACTTTTTTCTCTTTTTGTTTGTTAATCCCAGTGGGATTCGTTGTATTTCTTTAACTATCGTCGTCAAATGAACGCGTTGGAATGCAGTTCGGTCTACTTGTTTGTATTAAAGTCGTCGTTTTTAAACGTGGAATTTGGAATGAAATTCGCTTATATGTGTTAAAAAAAGTGTTAACAGAACTTAAAGATTCGATTCGGACCACCTGTGTACATTAGTCGTCGTTTTTCAACGAGGAATTTAGAGGGAAATCCTGTTGTATTGAAAAGAAAAAAGTTATCGTTTTTAAACGAAAAATATTTTACTCGAGTACAATTACAGTCGGATTTTAGTATTTGAAAAAGTCATCGTTGTTAAAAGAACTTGAAATGCGATTCGGATGACTTGTATGTATAGAAGTCATATTTCAATGCGGAATTTAAAATTAAATCCTGTTGTGCTGACAAGAAAAAAGGGTGTTGTTTTTAAACGCTAGATTTATTTTATAAAAGAACAGTTCGAGTGGAATTTTATTGTGTTTGAAAAAAGTCGTCGCTGTTAAAAGAACTTAAAATGTGATTCGGACGACTTGTATGTATTTAAAAGTTATTTTTAAATATGAAATTTAACATGAAATCGTGTCGTGCTGAAAAGGAGAAAAAAGGTGTCGTTTTTGAACGATAGTTATTTTGGTGAGAGTACAATTCAAGTCGATTTTGTTTTTGAAGAAAAAGCTGTCGCTGTTAAAAAGAATTACAATGCGATTGAATCGGCTTGTATGTAAAGTCGTTTTTAAATGAGAAATTTAAAAATTAATTTCTGTGTCTAGCCGTGTAGCGCCATTTTTGCTAAGTAGTATCTGTCTTTGTGGGAGAGTAGTGAGAGCTAGGTGTGTCTAGCGGAGTGTTGAGCGCTAGGTGTGTCTAGCGGAGTGTTGAGCACTAAGTGTGTCTATCGGAGTGTTGAGCGCTAGTTGTATCTAGCAGAGTATTTAGCGCTAGGTGTGTGTAGCGGAGTGTTGAGTGCTAGCTGTGTCTTGTGGAGTGTTGAGCGCTAGCTGTGTCTAGTGGAGTGTTGAGCGCTAGCTGTGTCTAGTGGAGTGTTGAGCGCTAGCTGTTTCTAGCAAAGTGTTGAGCGCTAGCGCTGTCTAGCGGAGTGTTGAGCGCTAGGTGTGTCTAGCGGAATGTTGAGCGCTAGCTGTGTCTAGCAAAGACGTGTGCTACTTCCCTACCCAGTTTATGATCATGAGATCAGGGGAGCGTGTAGTGAAAATTGAGTGTGACTGAAGTCATGGAGGTGGGCTACATGTGCGAACTCGAAACCCGAGCGATGGGAGACGAGAAAGCGACGAATCAGCAGGTTCGATTGCGCATTAATTTGCATAAATGAGAAATATAAAGCTGGGAGTTAAGATGTTTGAGAGAGTCGAGTCGTTGAGTTCTCGAGAACCGGATGGAACCTGGTTAGAGCAGAGAGTGTCGCTGAGAATCGAGTCCAGGTTTTTTTTTTTTCGATTAGATGATCTTTACTGAAAATTTTGTAAAAAGTATTACTTAATGCTGCCAATAACAATAACATAGAAAATATAAAAACAGGGTTTTA
The DNA here is from genome assembly GCF_053919585.1 of Euprymna scolopes. NCBI lineage: Eukaryota > Metazoa > Mollusca > Cephalopoda > Sepiida > Sepiolidae > Euprymna > Euprymna scolopes. The sequence goes on along the minus strand of NC_136499.1, from coordinate 76,102,785 downwards.
CTAAATATGTACGACTAAAAATGACGTATGATCATTGTATGACTAAATTGCCACTGCTGCTGATTAAAGCAACTTCGACGCAGGCAATTGGTTGGGGCTGTCAGCATAAAATATCGTAAAACAATCTTGTAATAAACAATAAGACGAATTTACTCAGAAGTTTTGAGACGTTATTTTTGGCAAATATCTTTTTAAGTCCATACCTATAAAGATATTTACTAATGAAAACTCCCGATTTTTATTAAATATTCTGTCTTCCAGAAGCGATCTACTAAGTCCGTCAGCGCAAAAAAAAAAAAAAAAAAAAATGGGATCAAGTAAAGAATAGATACCCTGTAGCAGAAGATGAGGATTGGTGCACATTTCAAGTGACACCGGTGGTTATACCTTGACATTGGCGTTAGTTGTTCATAAATATGTCAAATAGCAGACATGGTCAAATGTTTGTAAGCAATGTTTTTTTAAAAATATATATACAATTCTTTTTAATAAAACTAATAATAATAATAATAATTATAATAAAGACAAATAAATAAAAGAATGAGTATATTAATTAAAAAACCCCATAACAACCGATGTTATAACTGAGAATTTCGGATGCTGATCTCGCCTCTCTCTCTAAAAAAATACATATCTTTAAAAACTTTTAAATAAAATTATTTAAATAGACATTTTAATGGCAGAAACAAATATAAAATAACTGACTTGTTTGGATTTTTGCAAATGTTTCGCAGGTTTTTGCGAGCAAGATTGATTATTACAGTGTTTTTTTAATATTTTTTTTTGTGCGTTTTTAATACAATTCAATATTTATTGAAAGTCCAATGTATGTTGGTGGTCAGCGAAGAAGAAATCCTTCTAGACCGAGGCAGTTTTTATGCATAAATTACAAATATAATCAACAAGTATAAATTTAAGATTTAAAAATATATTATTTTGTTCACATATCATTTTATAACTTTTATTTTTATAAAGATGAAATGTAATATCACAAGACAATTTTTTTTAAACTTTCATTTTTATTAAAAAAAAAAACAAAAAAAACTTGCTATTTACTTACTTCTCCACAAGGTCAAATTAAATATAAGTAAGCTTTTTATGTAACGAAACACAACATTTAAACAACATATATTTAAATAAATGGATGTTGTGCAGAAATCTTAGTCATAACGTCGGCTTTGTAATTAATATAGCTCATTCTTTTTATTTATTTATTATTATTATTATTATTATTATTATTATTATTATTATTATTATAGGTATTTTTTATGACCTGTCCCAGCGTAGTATAAATATTCCCACCAACACCATGTTAAGAACGGCTTTCGGAATAAATACCCCTTACCTCCCTATGTTAAGAACGGCTTTCCAGGTTGGAGGATGTATAGTCCGAAAGCCGTTCTTTACATGGGGAGGTTAGAGGTGTTTATAATACGCTGGGGTACGTCGTAAAAATTTACCATATTATTTGTTTGATCAAAAAGTTTTCTGAATACATAAAAAAAAATGCATTCAGAAAGACACCATTATATTTACATATATTTTGTTTAAATACATTCGTTTTGTTACTTACATTAAAAAGTTTTGGCCTTTTGGTCAAGATCAAAGTGTAGTATCTGTTCTTCAGATGCTGCACTTTTATTTCTTGTTCTCTTTCGGTGGAGGAGAAATCCTTCACGACTGAGACAATTTTTATTTTTGTACCTTTTCTCCACGTTAAAAAACGACCCTGGTGTCTAACTCTGTCCCGTGGGGAGGCATAGTAAATAGGTACATTAAAAAGTTTTGTGTAAATAAGAAAAAGTTTTTTTAATCCTTAAAAGTTTTGTAAATATTTAACATTAAAATCTGTTTTGTAAATATATATTTTTCCTTTTAAATCTGAAAAAGTTTTGTAAATATATTTCTAAAAAATCTTACTCGCGAAAATTCAACCACGTCTGCTAATTGGCGTGTTTACAAGCGCCATGTGTCAATGTCAAGGTCGAAACACCGGTGTCACTTTAAATGTGCGCCAATCGTCGATAGAGTGTATCTATTCTTTACTTGGTCCGAAATGGATACGTAAAATCATTTTAGTGTTTACGATATTTTGCGCTGACAAAACCCAGTATCAATTCCGCGTAAAAGCTGCGGCTTTAATAACAAAACAATAGCATAATAATAATCCTACATAAGTAGTCGTAAAATTTTAGTAAATCTCCTTATGTATGATCAAAACTTATGCATGATCAAAACTTATGTATGATCAAAATTTATGTATGATCCAAATTAAAGTGGGATCCAAACTTATGTATGATCCAAACTTATGTTTTATCAAAACTTATATCTGGTCCAATCTTGTGCATGATTAAAACTTATGTATGATCCAAACTTATGTATGATCCAAACTTATGTATGATCCAAACTTATGTATGATCCAAACTTATGCATGATCAAAACTTATGTATGATCCACACTTATGTATGATCCACACTTATGTATGATCCAAACTTATGTATGATCCAAACTTATGTATGATCCAAACTTATGCGTGATCAAAACTTATGCATGATCAAAACTTATGTATGATCCAAACTTATGTATGATTCAAAGTTATGTATGATTCAATTTATGTATGATCCAATTTATGTATGACCCAAACTTATGTATGATCCAATCTCATGTATGATCCAAACTCATGTATGATCCAAACTTATGTATGATCCAAACTTATGTATGATCCAAACTTATGTATGATCCAAACTTATGTTTTATCAAAACTCATGTTTTATCAAAACTCATGTATGATTCAAACTCATGTATGATTCAAACTCATGTATGATTCAAACTCATGTATGATTCAAACTCATGTATGATTCAAACTCATGTATGATTCAAACTCATGTATGATTCAAACTTATGCATGATCCAAACTTATGTATGATCACCACTTATGTATGATCCAAACTCATGTATGATCCAAACTTATGTTTTATCAAAACTCATGTATGATCCAAACTCATGTATGATCCAAACTCATGTGTGATCCAAACTCCTGTGTGATCCAAACTCCTGTATGATCCAAACTCCTGTATGATCCAAATTTATGTATGATCCAAATTTATGTATGACCCAAACTTATGTATGACCCAAACTTATGTATGACCCAAACTTATGTATGACCCAAACTTATGTATGATCCAAACTTATGCATGATCCAAACTTATGCATGATCCAAACTTATGCATGATCCAAACTTATGCATGATCAAAACTTATGTATGATCAAAATTTATGTATGATCCAAATTTATGTGTGATCCAAACCTATGTATGATCCAAACTTATGTTTTATCAAAACTTATGTCTGATCCAATCTTATGCATGATTCAAACTTATGTATGATCCAAACTTATGTATGATCCAAACTTATGTATGATCCAAACTTATGTATGATCCAAACTTATGCATGATCCAAACTTATGCATGATCAAAACTTATGCATGATCAAAATTTATGTATGATCCAAACTCATATATGATCCAAACTTATGTATGATCCAAACTTATGTATGATCCAAACTTATGTATGATCCAAACTTATGCATGATCCAAACTTATGTATGATCCAAACTTATGTATGATCCAAACTTATGTATGATCAAAACTTATGTGTGATCAAAACTCGGCACGACTTAATGTCCGCTTCTGCTGCTGCTGATTCAAGCAACTTTACACGTTGTTTCTATATGACAAACAGCAGGAGCAGTCAGTCGTACAATGAGCGTCAATAATTTGGTCGTACATATTTAGTAAAACCGCATAAAAACATATATAATCTTTATTTAATGCAAAACTCAAATTTCGTAAAATTTACACAATCGTTTAAAATCGCTATATTAAATTTCAAAACTTGCATTCCTTGTATAATATATCACTTTCTGAATAAATGTTGATCATTTTCGGACAATCGAATTATTCTTTTTAATGATTCAGTATTCATAAAAATAGTTCTGTGCTTGCCTCCCCAGGGTAGAGTTACACACAAAGTCAGTCTCTTACATAAGAAAAAGCCAGCCTGACAAAAAGGGTTACTCTAAAATACAAAAACAAAAATTGGCTCGGTCGAGAAGGTTCTCTCTTCTTCCCACTGAAAAAAAAAGCAGATGAAATGTAATATTGGAACAGTTACTACACTATTAGGGGACATCAATCTTAGCATTGACAAAATTTGTAAACGATGCATAATGTTAATTTTATTTAACTTTTAAGGTATAGTTCAGCATTTATATGTTATAAGATCAAAATATATTTTTTTCTTTAATAACAATTCTACAAGAAAACGCATAGCTTAATTAATTCTGAGTGACAGTCTCCTGGAGGTTTAAGTTTCAATCTTTACAACAGGCGATTTTAGCTAAGAATAAGATAAAATTGAATCTCATATCGGGACATGGTTAATGGAACGAGAACAATCTACCCTCATGGATTGAATGATAGATTCAATTCTAAATTCTGTATAGATTTACAAGTTCGATATAAAGATTCCTATGTTCGATTAAAAATGTTACCAAATATAAAAACATGCACCTAAATAAGGTCAAGGCTTAAATCAACCAAGATATCAGTTCCAAAAGCACAAATGATACCAATAATCCCATGGGTTATCAAAATCAAACGTTATATAAACAAGAGAAAATTTATCTCAACTATTTTAATTTAATTATTGAGATGCGTCATTACGGAAGAAAAGATATTGAAAGAAGCAATAATCTATCATGAGGAAGATAATCTCATATGTTTTTATTATCATTTTTCGATTTCCAAAATGATTTAATTGATTTAGAGATATCTCAGTCATTTTTCTCTTAATCATAAGAATGTTTGCTTTTAATAATACTAACATTTCTGTGGTTTTATTTACGAAGAAAATGTTTTTTGTACCGAAAATAATTGTAACAAATTCTCATATATCTTGCCCCAACATAAAAAACAGGTCTTTATTTTTTGAAAATGTGTAATAAAGATGATTTTCTAATTGATTTTTCTAACTGAAGTTATTTTTTAATTGTTTATCTTGCTATACATATGTTAGAATTAATTTAACCTGATTATGGAAATAATTTCAGACATGACACATTGCTAACTATTAATACTCGCTAAAAAATGTGACTTTTTGTTTAGATCTTACATAGTGCCGTTGAAGATTTATTTACACATCATAAGAACTATTAATTTTATTTTTTCTATTAATCAAAGAGTGCTTTACACCCAACTTTGTGAAATACTTTTGGAACATCTAAGTGCTTATTATTGTTACATATTCATGAGGAATTTTCACACAAATACTTTCCAGTGAGCAATTGGTAAGGACAAGTGATGCATCCTGGCATCTAAGTGACTCCAGATTTTCAATACTATCTGCATATTTCAAGCACGATTGCGCTTCGACTTGGGTTTTCACACCAACAGTTTACCAGACATTTTCAGGATTAAGGACTCTAAGCGCTTTCTTATTCAAAGTCATGATGCCAGGTTTGTAAAAAATTGCAGTTTCCGGTTTCTAACCTGTGAAATAGAAAGACATCCAATGCTGGACAAAGGAACAATAGAGGCAATCATGATGAAAACAAATAGTTTGGGGTCAGTTAAACTGAGAGACAACAGAGAGTTACAAAGGTAAATTGCCACTCGCTACGAATCGGGCTGTCATCGCCAAGTCTATCCTACACAACCTCATGTGTTAGTTGTAAAAATAAAGAACTTGTTATTTAATCATTGCATTTTCGGACGCTATTGGTGCTATTAAGAGTACATAGAGAAGGCGACTGTTAAAAATAACTATACACTCGAATAAAGGAAAAAACGAAGAGATATACTAACAGTTTAGCACTGTTCATAACTTGCTCTAAGTGTGAATACACTTTATGTAAGATTTCAAATTTTTAGGCCAAAATGTGTCTGAATAATTTTGTAGAGACCTCAGAGGTCAATTTTTTTAACTTTGACCCCTTAACACTTATTATTTTGGTCTCAAATCAAAATAAAATGTTTTACCCATGTCCACGTTACCTACATCTAAAATTTCAAGTCATTGGACCCAAAATTGGCGGAGGAATTTGGTAGAATCTGCAAAGGTCAACTCTTTCAATTTTGATATTTTGGCGGTCAAATTTTCGCCCCAAAACTAATTAAAATGCTTGCTGCATGTCTGAATACCCGTTATGTATAAATTTCAAATGTTTACACCCAAAATTGGCTGAGCAGTTTGCTAGACACCGCAAAAGTCAAATCTTTTGAACTTTGATCCCTTGGCAGCTCAAATTTTCAACCTAAACGGATTAAAAAGCTTGCCCTATCTCTGAATAGCCTTTATGTAAAATTTCAAATGTTTAGACCAGAAATTGGCTGAGTAATTTGGTAGAGATGGTAAGGTCAGTGTTTTACATTATGTATTTTTCTAATTCTTTTTTTGTATCATTCACACAGTCTTCTATACAAACCAGTCCTCTCCCACTGTCTTTCCTTTTTACATAGAGTCGGTCACAATCGTCCTTTGGGTGGAGTGCATTATGCATGGACATGAGGTTTCTGGTCTTCTGGTTGAGCTGTCCCAGTTCTTCTTTAATCCACCTTATCAACGGTTCAAAGTATCTTACTAATGATACTGCCCATATGTTTATACCTTTTATTACGTTTCTGCTATATAATTTTTTTTTTACATAGGCAAAATTACTCATCAAGGCAAAGCGGCCACTCGAGGATAAGGGTTAAAGAGTGTAGTAGAAATTGGACAATATAGTAACCGTTAGTAATGGAGATTCGGTAAATTTGTTAAATTATATGGAACGGCTTATCAAAAACTTGTTTACGTTAGACTTGAAGACAACCATATTGTAGTCAACTGGAAAACAGAAGACCATTCCATAGGAATGCAGTTCTAAGAGAGAAGCTTTGCTCATGGAATCTACGTTTAGGTTTAGGCACAGATAAAGAGTAGGGGAAATTAGTGATAGTGTTTTCTGCTAGATGGGTGTTTCTTGCGAAAGTTTGACGAGGGGGGGGACCATAGAATGGAGCTTAGCTGAGCACTTGCCATGAACATAACGATAAAGCAGAGACAAACTCGCAACATCTCTTCTGTGAGAAAGAGGTTGCAGGGAAGAGAAAAGGACATTCCCCACAAGGCTACGAAGTCTATTTTGAACTCTATCAAGGCAGGATAAGTCCTTTCTAGCAGCTCCTGCCCAGATGCGGCAAGAGTACTCCATCCTTGGACGTACCTGGCTCTTATATAGATAGAGAATTGCATCAGCAGTAAGATATCTACTGGATCGATAGAAGGATCCCACCATTTTCCAGCGGCCTTGGCAACGGATTTAATGTATGTTCCAATTAAGATAATGAAGCTTGTCAAAACATGAGGCCTCCCTAAGACGAGAGCTATTCATTTCAATTGATGCCAGATGAGGATCAGAGCATTGATGATGTAAAGATAAAAGCTTGGTTTTAGATGCATTAAAAGTAACAAGCCACCTCTTTCCCCATTGTACCATTGTTCAAGATCAGAGGAGAGAGAATCAGAGATAACTTGGTCATTTACGGTCTTAGATGTGCTACCATAGATAGTAGTGTCATCAGCATAGAAGTCTATGAATGATGTAAGGATGTGATTTGGAAGAGAGTTGGGCCCAGGATGGACCCCCAAGGGACTCCAGCATTAATACTAAGAGTTTCTGATTTCTGCCCATCAACCACTACTCTTATGAACCTATCAGAGAGAAATGATTTAATAATTGAGAAGACATTTCCAGCTATACCGTAGCTGGAGATCTTGTGAAGTAAACCTTTATGCCATACCTTATCAAAGACCTTTCATTTGTCAAGAGAAATTGCCCTAGAAAGGTAGCCTCCATCGAGAGATTCGCTAATCCTATGAGATATAACTGTAAGCACATCTGTTGTAGATTTAGCAGAACGGAAACCATATTGCGTGTCACTAAGAAGGTTATTTTTGCTGAGATGGTTGATTACTTCTCTATTTAACACAGATTCCAGCAACTTACTCATGACGCACAGGAGACTTATTGGCCTGTACTGTGAGGGAGATGAGCGATCACCTGAATTCTTAAATACGGAGCATACTAATGAAATTTTCCAGGGTGATGGGAAATAATTCTCCTTAAGACAACGTTTAAACTGTTTTGTAACGATGGTTGCAAGTTCTGGTTGAAGTCTTTTGAGTACTATAATTGGAATACCATCAGGGCCGGTTGCTTTACTGGAATCAAGGTTTTTGATTAGCTTGGCAAGTATTAATAGGTGTCTTATTCCTCTAGTGCCCTCACCTCCCTTTGGTTGTGTAGTTCCATGCCTTCTGTCGTCTCCAGTTTTCCGGTTTAGCATTTTCTCAATTTATTATTTAGTGGCATCATGGTTATGATGAACAATAGTGGTGATAGTGAATCTCCTTGGAAGATGCCTCTTTGTATGTTAAGTTCTATTATGTGTTGTCCATCAGCTGTCAATTTCAGTTTCCATGGTATCATTGCATTTTCTATCGCGTTAATGATCCTGCTTGATATTTTGTACATTTTTAAGCATTCTATTATCCATGCTTGGGGGATGCTGTTATACGCTTTTTTGTAATTGATCCAGTCCATAGCCAAATTATTCCTCCTTCCTTTTACTCCTTTCAGCATATTTTTATCTATATATAGCAGATCATGTATGCCTCTTTTTCCTTTTTGGCACCCTTTCTATTCCTCAGGAAGAAGTCCACGGTTATTCAGGGAGTAGTAGATTTGTTTCCTCAAGTGTGCTGTTAGTATTTTCCACATAGTGGGTAAGTATATGATAGGCCTATAGTTGCTGGGGGCGGTTCCTTTCTCTGTGTCCTTCTGTATCAGTGTCATCCAATCTGGCACGTTTGTTTCCTATATACATCTTCTCAGGTTTTGAGCTATTCTTTTGTGTAATGGTGTGAATTTTTTTAACCAGTATGCATGTATCCTGTTGTGTCCTGGTGCTATCCAGTTTGTCATTTTTCCTATGGTTTTCTTTAGGGTTTCCTTGCTGATTTCATTTATTGTTCCTTCTTCGATTTGTTGTAACTCTTCTTTCATATCTTTTAGCCATTCGGAATTTCTATTGTATTCTTCTCATATTTTACTCCAGTAGAGCTTATTTCTGTCGGGTTTCGTCGTTCCGTTTTAGTTTTTCCTCCATTTACATTTTGGTAGAATTGGCTCTCATTGTTTTCAAATGTTCTATTTTGCTTGTACTGTTCAGATGTGTATCTATATCGTTTTAATTTTCCTTCTTTTGCTGCTATTTTTTAGTTCAGTTCTTCGTGTTTCTTGTTTAGCCTTTCCCTGCTAGTCACATTTCCAATTTTCGATCTTATCCACGTCGCTTTCTTCCTGTTTATCATTTTGGCTTCTTCATTATTATTATCATTATCATTATCATCATTATTATTATTATCATTTACTTACACAGAATTTTCACACAAGTCATTATCAGAGATTTCTCGTTGCCAATACAAACAAAATATTATTATTATTATTATTATTATTATTATTATTGGTAGTAGTAGTAGTGGTGGTAGTAGCAGGATGATGATGATGACGGCGACGACGACGGATATTAATATTTAGTCCTATGACATATATGGCATCTCTGGGCTCTTCATCGGAAATTTAATTTAAATATGCTAATATTTTAGAAGCTCCATGTGTTCTTTTTTATTAGCAGTTTCTGTAATAATACTATATGGGTTTATGCCAAATTTATTGGATTCCTAACCAGTATTTATGTAGCCTATGTGTATCTGACGGACAGACAATAAAAATATTCAGTTATAATATAGGTTTCAAGTGTAGAGGAACCTATGTCAAAACCAGACTCACTAAAGTAAAATCAGGAAAGTAGTGCAAACAAAGTTTCCCAATAAGATGTTTTTCATTATTTTATAATTTTTTCTTTAATGTGAAATGTATCGTTCACTTCAATAATCACGTACGTAAAAAGTTTAAAAGTTTTCATAAGTTATCTTAATGATAACTGATAATAAGAAAGAAAAATAATCATGTACGCAAACATAAATAATATAAACAAATTACTATTATATTTGATGATAATAAAAGAAAGGAAAAGAATTTCATTTTTTAATGCACAAAATATTTCATTATTATTATTATTATTATTATTATTATTATTTAAACAGAATGAAGAGAGAGGGAGAAAGTTTTGTCTATTTTACTAATCGATTAGTTTTGTCTTTTTTCTTATTGATAGAAAGAGGAAAAGAAAACGTTGGTGTTTTATCTTTTTTTCTTATCAATTAATTTCGTTTTAATGATTTCAAGTAATGAATATGAAATAAATTGTATTGCAATACGAGCGAACAAAGCTCGATAGTTTTAAACTTAAATGTTGTCATGCTTGTGCTGTACATTTTCTTTTTCTTTGTAGAATTCTTATTTGGTGATAATTTTCAGACTTAAGCACTGGTTATAACCCTTTGGTCATGTTGATATTCTGTGAAAGTTTATCAAATAGTGTACCTGTCAAAATCATTGCAATCATTTTCATTGTAAAATCAAAAAGGAAATTTAGTTTGTGACATTGCAAACAAAAGATCATCGTTCGATGGAGATGAATTGCCCCAAGTAAAAGAAAAGAAAAGAAAACAGTTTAGATGTAATTTGTGTTGCTATAGCAATGACTCCTGTACGTTTTTGGTCTTTTTATCTTTCTGTTCAGTCGAGGGAATACTCTCTTCTGGTTCATGTCACAAGACAAATGAAAAGAATGATCTGCATTCTAACTAAACTAATCTTGCTAAATCAATTAGAAAGTAAAAAAGTCCAAATGACAAAGACGTTGATTGAATGAAGATTGTCTCTTTAAAAAGAATATTATTGAAGAGAAGAAAAAAAGACATTGAAATGATCCAGAATCAGCTCATGAGAAAGAAAATAAACAAGTTCAATTAAAGGTATTTGATTGGTGGTTGGAATCGTTTTATGGTTTAAAATGAGGAAAGAATTTTTGTGTGGAAGATAAGAATATATGATTTGCATTCATTTAAGTATGTTTTACCTGTTAAAAAAATTATTGCTCTTAATTAGCCTTTTCATTACATTAGAAGAGGAGTTACATTTAAAAAGGGGGTAATATAGGCGGAATATATGGATGAGAACAACTAGCTAAAAAAAGAAACTAGAGTTGAGGAAAAGAAGAAATTAGAGTTGAGGTCAGGTTGAGAGCGATTAAAAAAATGAGATATTTATAATCATGATTTTGTCTGAAATATTAATTATACGTTTCATTGCATGAAAAATGTAATGGATCAATCTAAAAGGCTATATTTCCATTGGTTATTAAACAAAGATACAGAAGAGAAGGGCACTCCTTTCTGAGGATTATTTTACTGATCTTTTATCCTCGCCTCATAATGTCCAGGGTTTATTTCGTAGTAATGAGAGTAATTTATTGATTTATTTTAATTAAAAAATATCTTTTTCCCATTATATTGTTGTTAATACAGTTTTTCCTTTACCACGTGGTTCTGATCATTTACAAAATCTCAGCTCTCGATGACACACATTGTTTAAATAAAATCTGTCTAGATTATTCAAAGACATTCGTGATGCTGGTTATGTTCTTGACATTCTTCAATAATTAATTACTCTTTTGATAAATAATTCCAAATGATTTTGGGAATTTTTATGTTTAATGTAGGCAGCAATTAAGGTAAATTCAAAGTTCTAAAATATCTCTAAAATATTCTAATAAACATAAAAAGAATAGAATTCACTATTGAAAATATAAAAAGTATGTTTGTCTGAAAAGTTGGAATTCAAATATTTAATCCATTTACATTCAGAGCCCCTTAGTCTCAATATTCCACGATTCGGATGATATGTTGGATGGATCATGGTTATTTGTAGGAACGATTCCTAAGATATTCGAGCGAATCTTCGTAGCCATCATTCAATATGTCACTCATGACGTCACTGACACTGTCTTACTCTGGACGAAGAAAGCAAAAAATGAAGAATAGTGTACTTTAATTTTATACAAGCGGGGTAAGGGCCTGCATCCACTGGGCAACACAAGTTAACAGGTCTTGATGTAATAAATAAATATTTTTCAAAAAACAATACGTAAATAATATAAATTAATAGACTACTTAATTGTAGAAATATTATTGAATTAATTTTTACTTTTTTTTCTATTTTTCCAATGAACACTGTATCAATTATTCTGATCATTTGATTGACTCATCATTCATTTTGATATCATTATATCAAATCAAATGGGAACTGACTGAAATTCAAACATTGTCATAATACTGGAGACTCAAACATTGATTCACTTCTGAACAAAATCACCAACTATTACAAATGGAGGTTAATGTAGTAATACTTGTTACTCTAAACTGAATAACAAGTTATCTGTTCAATGCAAAATTTTACTCAAACATATCCACAATTAAAAGATGTTAACAAAATCCTTACCTAGAGTTTGAACAAATTTTGATGCTTGTAACAGCGCTATTAAGCCCTTTTTCCTTTGAAATTCCAGTTTTTAACATATTTTTTCTTTTCATAATCAATTATAAATCTTATTTTTTGTATAAAATTTAGGATCAAATTAGTTTTTAAATATTTTAATTAAAATAATCTGTTGCTAAGAACTTTATCCTATATAATTTAATGGCAGTGTTTACTTTTAATATTGCAGATCACGGCAGTTATTGAGAAGGAGATAAATACGGCCAGTCATTCTTTCCTTGTGAATTGTAACAAAAAGGCGAGCTAAAGCGTCTTCTCTTTATTATGTTTATTTTTTTGTCCATTTCACTGTAATCAAAGTTGAATCCGCTCCCTGATTATCCAATTTTTAGTGAATAAGAAGTAACTTAATTTGATGTTATGATGTTTTAGGTCAAAGATATCTGTTATAGAATTTCAATCAGGAAATGATTAGTATTTTAGCATTTTTAACAAATCAATGTTCACAACTTCTTATTTCTAAGATGACAGAATAATTATTTCTTTATTATACCCTTGACAGGCATAAACCTTTAAACACAGACATATTTTATCTTTGACTTTCCAAATCTATTTGATGATAATAAATTGAATTTTGTATCAGATAATAAATTGAATTTTGTATCAGATAATAAATTTGAATTTTGTATCAGATAATAAATTGAATTTTGTATCAGATAATAAATTGAATTTTGTATCAGATAATAAATTGAATTTTGTATCAGATAATGAATTTGAATTTTGTATCAGATAATAAATTTGAATTTTGTATCAGATAATGAATTTGAATTTTGTATCAGATAATAAATCGAATTTTGTATCAGATAATAAATTTGAATTTTGTATCAGATAATAAATTGAATTTTGTATCAGATAATAAATTTGTATTTTGTATCAGATAATAAATTTGAATTTTTTATCAGATAATAAATTGAATTTTGTATCAGATAATGAATTGAATTTTGTATCAGATAATTAATTTTTATTTTGTATCAGATAATAAATTTGAATTTTTTATCAGATAATAAATTGAATTTTGTATCAGATAATGAATTGAATTTTGTATCAGATAATTAATTTTTATTTTGTATCAGATAATAAAATTGAATTTTGTATCAGATAATAAATTGAATTTTTCATCAGATAATGAATTTGAATTTTTCATCAGATAATGAATTTGAATTTTGTATCAGATAATAAATTTGAATTTTGTATCAGATAATAAATTGCATTTTGTATCAGATAATAAATTTGAATTTTGCACTTTTGAATTTGTTCTGGTTAGTTACATCTCAAAATATTTGATATGCATTGCAACTTTTCATAATGAAAGCCTGTTTGTATTTCTCTAATTCATTTGGATTTATGACAGTTCTCTTTTGAGGTTTACAAAAACTTTTTAACGTTTAAAATGGTTACTATGTTTTATCTAACTTGCATTTGGTTACTGATTTGTTTGTTTGTTAATAAAAACTACTAATCGAATCTTCATGAAAGTGGTGACCTGAGTTGTATCTTTATCTGAATTTGGATCCAGGATTAATCTGTTAATGTTTACTTTTTCAACTGGTAAAAACGTGTTTGTTCTTGTACTTGGAATATAAGGGAGTACACTCTCAAAAAATTTCGACCAGTGTAACCTCCGGCCTTCTTCAGTTACATTTTGTCGAACTCAGAAATATTTATGTCAAATGCAATTTCGAATGGAACCCTTTATTTAATCAAGAGGGTGAGGGGCAGCTGATTCTAATTCCCTTAGCCATGATTAAGCAGAAGTCTTAAGTAATTCTTACTTCTATTCTTAGTGTCGCCTCTGCTGAAGATTGAATCTTTAACACCCAGAAAAATATCACTTAAAACTAATCCGTTGTGCTACGCGCTCACGTGAACAATTTTTGTATGAACTTGAATACATTTTTATTGTGATTGAAAACGGTCATGTCATTATAAACCTAATGTGAATCCTGATCTTGCTTTAACAAATAGCCGTATGTTTCGTCCATATTATACTGTTTAAAGTTAGAAACTCAAAACATCTATGTACTAATAAAAAGTTATGGCTCTCCTGAAGTTTGCACACAAATAGAAACGTGATTGGCAAAAAAGGAATAGGTAGAGTACACATTACTAAGATTACTAAGATAGTAGCTTTTATGATGTCAGTACACGAGTTTAAATCTTGAAAGAATTTTTTACTGAGTACGAATTTTTTAAAATTTAAATAAATCAACATAATGTAATAAAAGTACATTAGGTAATTTTTTTAATTTTAAGTGACTTTTTTATAACCCACACGAAGAAAATTTTCAGCATTCGTCCAAAGCATTTTTGATTAAAAATATAATTTCAATATTTTTTGATAAGAGAAACAATTCATCATAGTTACTTACTCGATTACGCAAGTACTAAGTAAAATATTTTACCCTTCAATTAATAAATATCCTTTTTGTACTAGCTATAAAGTGGTAGAAGCTAGGCAAAGATGAAAATATGACGTCTGAATTTCTGAGATGAGGATTGGTTATTTGTATTATTATTCATCGGACTACTGTTCTCATCTTGAGTGTGATTTCCACAACGTTTAGGTCGATATAACCTCCGACCTTCTTTGGGTGTATCTTGTCGAACTCGGAAATTTGTGCGGAATTTCGAGCGGAACCCTTTATTGACTTCACAGGGGAAGCATGCTCTCGTTACGTCAGCCATGACTGGAGAGAGGTCCTAAGTAATTCGCAAATGTATATTTTGATCGCCCACACTGAAGATTGAACCTTCAACCTTCAGGAGAATATCACTTTTACAATTAATTTTTCCTAGTACTCTAACCACAAGGACCCGTGGCGTAGTGGTTAGAGTACTGGAAAAAATCAATTGTGAGTTAAAAAATATAGGAGGTCTTACTTTTGGTATTACTCTGGAATAAAACGATTGCAAGCGAAATGTACATCTATTGCGATTGCCTTCAAACAAGAAATACATTATTTTACTTGTCACAAATAAATGACGTCATACACAAATAGAATATAGAGTAATAATACATTAAAATGAGAAGAGGCAGCGAACATTTCGCCTAAATAAAAATTTTCGGTTCCATAATTTGTTTTTTCTTGTATTTTAGTACAATTCCATCCAAGACAAAGCATGATTTTAAAGAATCCATGCCGGGAGTTAATACTTTATTTTTAGATTTGTAAAACAATCTGGATAGTTACTAGAGAATATTCAAATCAGTAATAAGTCAGGTTCCTATAAAAATACACATCGAACCATAAATAAGATAAGTGAGTGGTTCTTTTTTTCTTTATTAATACATCATCGAAGTGCAAAGCACATTCTGCTTTCTGCATTTTCTATTTCTCCCTTTTCCACCTTGATTATTTTCCATTGACGCAGTGAAGACGGAGGAACATGTTGACTATTCTTATCACAGAATTGGGTAGAACAGTTATTGAGTTGTAATTGGAAGAGACAAGAAAGGCGCGCGAAAGAAAATAAGAAATGCCGATTATGGTAAATGGAGAAAGCTGCTGTTAAGATTATGAAAGAAAAACTGAATTTGAAAAGGAACAGAAATTGTGAAAAAAATAATGAAAGGACAAGGTAAAGAGTGATGAAATGAAAAGAATCAGAAATATGTAAAGCAATATATAAAAAGGGAAAGGAAAGTGAGAAAGAATGGATAGATAGATAGATAGATAGATAGATAAAAGTAGTAGTAGCAGTAGTAGAGAAGAAGAAGAAGAAGAATCGGGTGAATTCGAGGAATTTGTTTTTCAATAAGAAAATAAGACTAGAATAAAAGGAATGATAAAACAGATAAAAATTTACAAGTGAGAAGAAAAAAGAAGAAAAATTATTTAAAGAAAAGATAAACATATTGCTAAAAAGAAGAAAAATTATTTAAAGAAAAGATAAATATATTGCTAAAAAGAAGAAAAATTATTTAAAGAAAAGATAAATATATTGCTAAAAAGAAGAAAAATTCTTTAAAGAAAAGATAAATATATTGCTAAAAAGAAGAAAAATAAGAATGGCTCGAGGAAACAGAAGAAAAAAGTAGTTTTCGTAAAACGAGGACGAAACTATGCGATATCAAAGAAAACTAAGATAAACATGAAAAGGATTTGAAGAAAGTATGGAATGTAAGTTAATAGAAGAAATAAACAAAGTTAAGCATGAAAGAGAGAACAGGCCTGAAAATGTAAAAAAAAAGAAGACAAAAAAAAAATGAAAAAGAAATGAAATCTTATTGGTTGATTTGGAAAGACAATAGCATAGAAAATGATTGAACAGGAAGATGAGGTAGAATAGAAAGAAGCAATGAACAAATTGGTAAAAAGACTGATGACAAGATGAAATCAATATGAAAATAGAAATCCAAATGAAGATCTAATCTCCATATATATGGATAAAATCAGGTGCAATCGTGTCTCATGTGAGCATCAGTAGACACATCAAATGAGATAATATTGTTGGTAATAATATCGACATTATTTTCATAAGTTTGGTATTATAATCATAATATTTATAGAAAATGTTTGTCTGAGTTTGATGCTAGTGGTGATATACGAGGAACGTTCCAAAAGTAATGTTTCCTATTTTTAATCGGCCCGAATGGATTAGAGGGGATTGAAAATTGCATTGTTAAGATGACTGAACTTATGATTTATGATCTGAAAGCTTCATTTCTTTAATGCATATATTGACTCTAAGAAAGCAAGCTCTATTATGGGCGTGCATCAGAAGCAAAGATACGTCATGGAATTTCTTCACGCAGAAAAAATTGAACCGATCCATATTTTCCGGCGCCTGTTTAACGTTAAGAAGCCGATACAGTTGACGTAAGGACTGTTAGGAGATGAGTTTGTCGATTTCGGAGTGGTGACAGAGATGTGAATGATAATGCACTTTGGACTTTTAGGACCGAGACATCAGAAAAGGCTAGGAAAAGTGCATTGAGAATGGTGGTGACTATGTAGAAAAATAAATTCTGAAACACAAAAGATCACTCGTTTTATTACCACTCCTGTCTTCGTAAGTCTTCAACTTTTTACTTCTTTAGTTTAAAAAATAGGAGATCTAATTTAGAACGACTGTCGTAGTAAGATTCACAGAGGAAGTAGTAATGATAATATTTTACAAAAAGGAATATTTATTGTAATGTGGAGATTTTGTTGATGCTTATGATATTGGTGAAAACTGTAAAAAGTTTCATGGAACCTAGAAATGAAAAGCATTCTTTAAAATTAATACATATCTATAAACTGTGCACGTAATTTATTTTTACATAGAAATGCTCATAGATTTTAATGGAGATATACACTCTATATATAGGAAACGTATCAGACATTGACTAAGGGCTGAATTTAGAACAAGAGATTACTATATTTCATATTACTACTTCTGAGAGGATTCAATTCCTTTACAAAGAGCTATGGAATACACTAAGTTGAAACTGCTTATTGCTTAACTATAGAGCTCAACATGAGTAGGAAACAAATGTAATAATCCCTAATAGCTCGTTCATTGTATCATTTCTTTCCAGCATGGCTAGATGTGGTAACTGTGTCCATGCTAAGAGAGAGGAGGAGTAAGTTTACATCCATATGGTAAAATCCAGTAAACCTTTGCTTTGTTTATATACATGTATTCGATGTAAGATAGAGTTGTTTATTTGGTATCTATCTATCTATCTACTATTCTATAAAAGTTACTGTGTGTGTGTGTGTGTGTGAGAGAGAGAGAGAGAGAGAGAGAGAGAGAGAGAGAGAGAGAGTTCCTTCCTCATAGGTTCAGAAACGGCTAAGCCTATCTTTTTCAAATTTTACACAAAGGTAAGTTATATGTATGGCGGTGTTCTTAGATATGTTTTTTTTTTCAGAAATTCATCTGATAAGCATCGAAAATCGAAAAAATCCGATTCTAAAAATAATTTTTACAGGGTAATATTTTATGTTACACCGGCCAAGGGAAGTTCAATTCGCAGCAAATCATTTCTTCTTAAGAAAAAAAAAAGAGATATTGTCATCTGGAAATATAGCTCAGTGGTAGAGTATTCAACAGTTTGGTATAATGCTTTTTATTTATACACACATTATTTGGTTGGACATTTACAAATATTTAAGTAAAAAAACTTGAATGCCGATTAGACACTGTCCTCGAGTGTCTAATTTCTCTCTGCCAACCTGCATGGGGATATTTCCTCCTATAAGGAAACCCTTTAAAATAACATTGTGTTCTAATCCTAAGTAAGATCCCCCGACACAGCTATCCTACACTGGCATTGTGAGACAAATTTGATAGTAGTCTCAAAACCATTCGAAGTATTTGAAATGCAACTATGGTGGATTTTAAGGACTGGCGGTCGTAGACGACTTAAATAATGGAAGAGAATGACTTCTAGATTAAAAAGTTTGAGAACTCAGTGTTCTATGAATACCTTAAAGCCTGTGAGATGTGAACTGAAGAATTGTAACAAAGATGTAAAAGCACTGGTTAGTAGGAAGTGTCACAAGCTAACTTTCTGTATCTGCTCAACGTTGAGAAGCTGCAAAAAAAGGTGTGGCAAATTGCAATGCAGATATTGGTGAAAGAGATTGGTGTTGAAGAAAGTGCTGAACATGGATCTTCACTATTTCTCATACAGAATTTGCAAGGACCTAACTGCTAAGAGGGAATAGAACTATGTTCAAAAGCCACAAAAGATCTCAATAAGGTTAAGCGCTGAATCGAGAATATAATAGGAATCTAGCTTATAATCTATACGGATTTTGAAGACCAATACCCTCAAATTGTGATGACCGTTGAGTGCACTTCCAGAAAATGCCTCTCATGCTATCCCACATGTTAGAAAAGGAATTCAGACTCAATTTAGATGGCTATACTCAGTTGGTGTCCACTGTTGTGAGTAGAGAGGGTGACTGTTGAATGTAGCAACAGGACTCCTTGCCATGTCACACTTCCTGCAAACCAAAAAGTGTCTGACAGAATTTACACGATATATCAGTCCCAACATCTAGAAATTCAAATCACCTGATTGTAGCCACATTGACTATTATGTGTTGGATATAGTTAAGAAAGACATCAGCAGTACTACCTGCAACACTAAGAACAAACTTATTGGTAGGATAAAACTGGTTTTCAGGCATCAAATCCATTGTGAATACCGAGTTCTTTATGTTCTCATCACTGCATATTGTCTTTGAATTTAAAATACATCAATAATTGACCAATGTATGATTTATTTTTACTTTCCTTTCTCAAAAGGTCAAATTTTCTGCAAACACCCTATAAATGAACAATACACATGGAGGACATATGGGCCAAAAGGTAGTATAAAGATAAACATTGATAAGGGCAGTAATATAACATAAACTATTGAAATAAGGATAACTCTTAATATAAAAATTCAAGTGAAACGAATATTGAAATATTATTTATTTTTTATTTCCAATATTTTTAGGCCATCAAGAATTTCATCAACTTTGTTTATAAACAAAACAGAAGTCATTACCCTGTACTAAGTAAACTTAATATTCGATAATAAAGCGAAACAATCCTTGGTTCATATGAAAATCTAGGGGTAACCTTGAGAAAGATTGCAAAGTTAATATAAATGGAATTAAATCCTAACGAATCTGAGAAAGAATGAAAATCTGAAAAATAAAACTTCAAATTTTAAAATAAAACGCTGAAAATAATCTTCAAAAAAGGAAATAGACGAATTTTTTACTTAAGATTTCTTCAATTCGAAGACAAATTTCTTACTGCAGATTTTGTCCATTCCATTTAAACTCTTTCTTGCATCATGTTGATGACATTTTGCATTGTGAAGAATTTCTTTTCTGATTTAATCTTCGAGAATAAATGGATATGAAATTAGTTTATATATAAATAGACCCATGCTCGAAATGTGCAAGATATCTTAATTGAAGTTTTCAAATATCAACCCATTTGGCAGAGAGTAAAAAAACAGCGATTTCCTCTGTCAATTTGCATTTCTATTCCTTCCTACAT
This sequence comes from Euprymna scolopes, assembly GCF_053919585.1. Taxonomy (NCBI): domain Eukaryota; kingdom Metazoa; phylum Mollusca; class Cephalopoda; order Sepiida; family Sepiolidae; genus Euprymna; species Euprymna scolopes. Next base: position 76,082,227 of record NC_136499.1, on the reverse strand, counting down.
TTTTCTTTTATTTCTTTATCTTTATTATTATCTACGTTATGTTTCAATCTTTTTCTTTTTCAATCATAAATTCAAAGGAAATCTTATTCTTTAGGGTTTGGAAAGGTATTAATCTTGATAACATAAAAAAAAAGCCAAAACTAGTCATTATTAAAAGAAAAACATATATTTTTTCATGGTTTACGAAAAATTAACTTACAAAAATTCACATAATCTCTTTTTTTCTGATTAGCAGCTTATATGTTGCCATTCTGCTTGATTTTTTATGACACTGAAAGAGTCTCCCAATAAATCTAAAGAGACAATAGATATACGCTGTCTCCATAAAGGTGCCTGTGTGAGAAGTCTATTATAAAAACAAGTGTTGTTCAATTATCAGCAACACCTGTTCTCAACCAATATTGTTTATCCAGTGGCAAAAAGAAGTCCAAGACGACAGGAAACAATGATTGGAAAAATAAGCAGAGAGTAATTCTACATACAGCACCTACTATTTCTAAATGATCACTCATTTAGTGCTGATCAGACTCAACATTGCTTAAATTCAATGATTTACTATAATGTATCACCACAAATATGTCATATATGCATTAAACTACAGCAACACAAAAGCTATTTGTACGTTTCAGTACAAAAATCAATGAAAATAATGTTCAGAAAGGGCTAAAATATCAAGTTTGGAGTGGGCAACACAGTAACACGAATTTAAACGTACCATCTAACAAGAAAAAAGTTGACTTAACAAAATTAACAAAACTTTCTTGTTTGTTATCAGAATGTATCGATATTCTAAGAATAAATGATTAATCTCCACACGAAACATTGTCCTATTTAACAAAAAAAAAAAAAGAATGGTAGATACTTGTTTTCTTAGTTAGCGAAAATAATTGAAAGAATAAAACACACATTCTATGCAAAATGGAAATGCTCGTTGAAGCTTTCATTGCTTCGTCAAATGTGTTGTCATAGATTCATACAGAATTAGGCAAGATGGATTCGAGAGATATAGCCCAATAACTAGATATATTCTGAAACTACATTGACCCAAGTAATCAGATAAGTATGTTTCAATTTGGGCAAAGCTGGTTTAATAAAATCCTGGGTTCTACAATTATGCAGATATCCAGAGAATGGAAACATTTTTAAACATGGCAGCAAGATAGAACAAATAAAGGATACAATAGTGGAATTTCAAAAGGTTTCAATATTTATAAGTGCATGTGATCGATTTGACTAGATTTGAACTCAGCTTAGCTGATTCCATAGAGTGAGTTAGTATCCATTATACTATTCCTGTCTCACTTTCTTTGTTAAGATGGTAGCACAAATACACCGTCTATGTAGGGAGACTTATACTTTATTATGCATTTTAAGGATGGTCAGCCTGCTTTTTTTTTTCTAGAAAAACAATGTATTTGCTCTGTAAAAATACCTGTAGAACGAAGAGTTTAAAGTGAGACAACTGCTTTGCTTTTGTCCATGGCTAAAGAAAGAATGCCAGATGACTGAAGCAATGCTGATTATTTCTAAAAATAACATAAATCATTCTATCTTTAGTTATTTCTAAGCCTTCTTTCTCCTAGAATAGTTGCCTTACTGAAATTTTAGAACACAGCCTACTGTTTCAGACATGAGAGAAGACGGAATCATACCTTCTCCAAGACTATTAGAGAAAGTGAATTTCCAAACTTATGGTAATAAGAAAAAATACAAATACTGCAATTATATGTCCTTTAAAAAGATTTTGGTAAAAAGATGAAATTAAAAAAAAAATACCAAACTGTGCAACATCTCTTGAGTGAGCTCAATAGATATAATTGAGAAAGTTTATGAGATCAGACAAACCAGGAAAAAAATGAAAAAGATTCTGTACAAAAATCCGATTTTCTTTTCTTGCAATGTAAATTATGGTATGAAAAAATATGATTTCCAGTTTATTAATATCTTAAAGTGTCAAAATGTAAACTTTCGATATAACTCAACTTGTCAATTCATCGATGAATACAAAATTTTTATACTTCCGATTCTAAGATATACTTCGCCTATGCACACTTATATATACAGACATTTGGCCATATGTCATCATGCATAGCATCCTCGTGGAATATAATTTTTTTTCTTTAATTCCATAATTGATGAATTCTACTGTCGCCTAAATAATTTTATATTTTTAATTTTAGTTTTCCCCATGTGTTCTCCACTAGCATATCTCAGAGAATTCTCTTAGTTTAGCTTACCGAGTTTTCCTTCTCCTTTCACGCGGACTTGGTCAACTCCTACTAATTTCCTCCTACTCTTTACCAGCTTTACATCTTCTCTTCATTTTCTTCTTTCCCTAGAAACTTCACCTCCACTCCTTTTCCCTCATATAAACTTTCACTCATATTTTCCTTCTAACCCTCTTTACCTGACATTTTGTCCTCTCCCCGGATTACTTTTGCTGTATAAAAAGCTTATTTACATCAAGCGATTAAGATCATATGAATCAACCGAAATATCCTCATTCAACTTAGTGATGGATTTGTGCCCTTGCTTTTACTAATTTGTGCACATTCTTATCCAGTATTCCATGCAATAATATTCAATCGTCTAAAATTTTTATTTTGTGTTTCAAACTCCTTCATTCCTATATGTATATATATATATATATATATATATATATATATATATATATATATATATATGTGTGTGTGTGTGTGTGTGTGTGTGTGTGTGTGTGTGGTACCAGTATTCAAGAATTCTGGCGAAAGAACTGACCCAGTAAATTATCGCCCATTAGCCTCCTCCCACTTTTTGCCGAAATATTTGAGACCTTAATTAACAATGCTCTAGTCCATCACCTTGCAGAGGCTAAACTTCTGACTGACCAACAATATGGATTTAGACAAGCCCGTTCTACAGCAGACATCCTAACTGTAATCTCTGAATGTATATACCATTCACTGGACAAAGCGGTAGCTCTAGATATATATTTAAGGCTTTTGACAGGGTATGGCATGAGGGTCTCCTCAGGAAAATTAGATCATACGGTATCACTGGTAGAATACTTATAATAAAATCCTTCTTAGATAAGAGAAAAATCCAGGTTGTCCTCGGCGGTCGTACATCTAAACAATATGATATAAATGCGGTAGTGCCCCAGGGGTCTATCCTTGGACCTCTACTGTTCCTGATATTCATAAATGACCTCCCTGACAAAATTTCCTCTGAGATGGGTATATATGCTGATGACACCACACTCTATAACAGGCACGACAGGAAAACAAATGAACACATATCTAAAGAAATGGCAGAAACACTAGAGGATGACCTCCAATTTGTAGTGGAATGGGGACAAAAATGGATGGTCACGTTTAATGCCGCCAAGACTAAATGAGTTTCATTCAATAATTACAAGAAACCTTCTCTACCACCTATAGCAATGGCCAACGACTCTTTATCTGAGAGTACATCTTTCAAGCTGCTTGGCCTAACGTTCACAGGAAACATGAGTTAGAACAATTACATTGAAAGCATTGCAAGGGTCGCTGCAAAGAAGGTAGGCTCTCTCTACCGTGCTAGAAAACTACTAACACCCGAAAGTATCCTGTACCTCTATAAGGCAACCATTCGCCCATGTATGGAGTATTGCTGTCATATTTGGGCTGGTGCATTGGCTACTAGTCTCTCGCTCCTTCACAAGGTTCAAAAGAGAGTCGCAAATCTGATAGGCCCTGAACTGGCATCTAAGCTTCAGCCTCTCTGCCATCGACGAAACGTTGCATCCCTCTGCCTGTTCTACAAGTATTTTAATGGTGAATGCTCTAACAAACTGCAAGCACTTGTGCCCCCACGACGTGGACACCCTCGACAGACCCGACAGGCTGCAAAATCCCACTCCCACACTGTAGAGATCCCTAGATGTAAAAGATCTTTCTACTCCAGTAGTTTCTTCCCCAGAACCGCTAGACTTTGGAATTCCATTCCAGGTCCCTGCTTCCCCAATTGTACTGACGTGCAGACGTTCAAGTGCAGCGTGAACAGACATCTTGTTGCTCAAATCCCTACATAGTGTCCCAGTAGTTGTTGCCCCTGATAGTAGCCCACTACACTAAAGTGGCAATGTGCCTTGTTTGGGGTGAAAATGTAATCAAATAAATATATATATGTTGAAATGGAAAAAAGTCGGTCACTTAGCCCACATGAGTAGATTGTGATATTAAAATAACTTGATCATTCTAGACCTACTTGAATGACATTTACGCTCCATAAATGTTAATTTCAACCACTTTCTCGCTCTGAGCGTATGTTCTTTGCTAAGAGAGTCAGATAAGATAAAAAACATGGCAACATTCATGTAATAAAAGATAATTAAAATAACAAAAATAGGAACTAATTATTTGTTATCAAAATGTACGCAGATGCTAAGAATGGATGATTATTAGACTGACCACTTCAAACATTGTTTTATTTTAAAAAATGGTAAGATGTTGTCTCATGACATGGAAGACTTCCCAAATGTTATAGCAAAATAAAAGGATAAAAGATAGGTCTATACAAAATAGAAATGCTTTATGAACCTAAATATTATATGACAGTTATGTTTGTTACTATTTTAACTTGAGTTTACATAAATACGTTAAAATATACATGCATATTTCTATAAGCGTAAGCATATACATATCTACACATGTATAATTACACACACCTACTAAACATATGCGCTAAAATGCATGGTAACCAAGCAGCAGATTTCAAATTGGTTTCTAAAATGCTATGATCAGCATCCTATAAATTTTGGACAAAAATGATCAATTAAATAATTGATGAATTTCCAGATTTAAGCAATAAGCATTGGTAACTCCATTCGTAATATTTATTTGCATATGGAAATATTTCGAAAATGTTGAACCAAGACGAATGTAGAGTACAGGGCAGGCTGGACATCACTTAAATAACGTTGTCTCAATCTGTATCTTCAAAAAATTATAAATAAATGTTATTTATTATGCATGTAATGGTTATAAAAGCATCCCATTTTCTAATAAAAATCTATTATATAAAAGGCTATATGTCTGTGTGTCTACCTGTCTCCATATTTTCAAACTCTATCTCTCCCGAAACTAAAAGTCGCAGAGCTTCGCTATAGGCCGCAAATGATTGGATTTTTATGGGCCATTCTGTTATGGGTCTTTAGACAGTTAAAACAGTTCTTAAGGAGTAAAAAATGGGTCAAAATTGAAAATATCATTATGCATTTTATACATTCATTTTAGCCTATTTTTTTAAAATTTATTTAAATTTTTAATTATTAATCACTTCATATGCATGTCTCGTTGGTAATATCACCAGCTTTGAATACAACAGTTTTGCTTTTGGTTTCGATTCGATCTAATGTCACAAAAAGTACTTTTTTTTTACTTTTGAAATCTCGACTTTATAATCTAATATATAAAAGGCTATATGTCTGTCTGTCTCCAACCTTTCAAACTCTACTTCCCCCGAAACTGAGTCGTAGAGCGGCGCTAGAGGCCTCAAATGATTAGATTTTTTACCGACCGTGCTTTTATGAGTCTTTAACCGGTTAAAATAGTTTTTAAGGGGTAAAAAAACGCATTCAAATTGAAAAAATCGTTTTACATTTTGTACATTCATCTTAGTTTATTTTTAATTTTAATTTTTAATCAGTTCATATACGTGTCACGTTGGTACAGTGGTAACGTCACCAGCTTTGAATGCAACAGTTTCGGTTTCAGTTTCGATTCTAGCTGATGGCACCCGAACAAAGTCGGCCCCCCCCCCGCTAGTAATGCATACGAAATCTGGACAAATGAAAATATCATATTTAAGCGTATTTTACGACCAGTCAAAGCCAGGCGACCATCACTCCGCTAGTCTCATATAAATCAGAGAATATGTGGATAGGAAGTTTGCAATTGTTCAATTTTTTTTTTTCCATTCTAGTCTTGTTTTATTTATGTTTTTCTCGCTTTGCTTTTTCTTCTCTCACAAATCTGTTGAACTTCTCTGTAAATAATTATCAGTTTTTTATCTGTTTTCCTATTCTATTTTATCTTTATTTCTTTATTGGAGCTTATTTTCAAATTTATTTCTTAAGTATTTTCAAACTATTTCTCTATCATTTTTCAACTCTTACCTTCTCTATCTCAGAAGCGTCTGATAATTTTTTAATCCATCACTATTCATTTCTATTTATTTACATCTTTCTGAGGACAAATTTAGAGTGACGGTAAGCTTCCTGTGAATAATATTCTGAGCCTTCAAATGAGCACTCTGGATTGAATAAAAATAAATTATCTAGTCAAGAAGGATGTCTTTTCTTACCAAGGATAGAGTATATATTACACATCGGTCTCAGTCTGAATTTTTTTCTGTTTTACATACAATCAACCCTTTCGAGAATATTTAATACCAAAACAAAATACTTGCTATGATTGATTTATTCGTTGTTATGTAAATTTTTTCTGTGTAAAAATTCACACCTTTTCTTGGCAGTATTAATGCATAAAATACCACACTAACTCTAATAGTATGTGAACTCTGCATAAGAATTGATTCCATAAACTGCATCATATTTATTATAATTTTTTGCAAGTGTTTTCCTTTTGTTGTGTCTTATTCATTTCATTTGTTTCATTTGTTTTGTCGTATAATATTTTCATATTTGATACAATATTTTTTATTTCATTTATTTTGATCTTTTGCAAAATATTTGCGATTGTTTGTTCTTTTCCTTATTTTATTTACTCTTTTGACTCACTATTTTCCTTCTCATTAATATTTTGGTGCATTTTAATAATAGTGTTTCTTTTCACATTAGTTTTCCTCGTCACATAATTGTCTTCTCGACGTTGAGAATTATATTTATACATTTCTGCTGATGTGTCCTCGAAGTTTCTCTAGTTATTCTGTGATACAAAACAACACCAATTTTTTACTCTCTATCTTAAGCATAATGACAGAACATTACAAGGATATGCAATGTTGGATCAAATCAGAATTAAGGTTGAATATACTAAGGCTTGATGGACTCTTGTTGGTCTGTAGGTTGCATTAGTTTAGTCATGTCGAGAAGAACAACTCTTGGATAAGAAAATGCAGAAGAACACGGAAGAAAACCGAAGAAAAGTTGAACGACTTTGGATACAACTCATTACCAACAATCTTAAACAGTGGAATTTGAACAGAATTAATCCATAACACCTCCAAACTTAAATATTAAAATTGGAAGTTGTCAGAAAACATCAGCCCTCTGACTAAGAAGGAGAAGAAGAAGAAGAAGAAGGTGGTGATCGTTGTCGTGATCTTCTTTCCATATTAAATTATGACGTTTTTGATGTTGTTGATTGTAACGCTTTACCATGAACAATCATGGATTGCATGACGTAAACAACTTGTTTAAAAGTGACTTGAACAATTCTATTTACATGTTTTTATCTTTTTTTTTGTATTTTTCCTTTGATAAATGCTTTTCATACCCCCAAGATTGCCATGGGCATTGAGTATTTGCCTACATTAAAGACGACTTCCCATGTGGCAGGGACATCTCTAGAGAAGATCCTAATTTACCCTATATGTGCTTCCGGGTTGCACTTGCTCACTCTACAGCGTTCATATTTGCACTCTATCGCCCCCACAACAGTGGAGTTACTATCTTTAAAAGCATATCTGAGAAAATTGACCACATCCAGTCTGCGTGCACCTCAGCAAACATTCACGTCTGTGGCGAGTTCAATGTTCACAATGTGGAATGGTTAACCCACTCAAACAAGATCGATGACGATTTCTCCATTGCTTATGACCTCACACAGATTGTTCATGAACCCATCTGTGTTCCCAACACTGACGGCCAGTATGCAAGTCTCCTAGACCTTTTTCTCACATTTTTCCCTGAGCTATGTTCATCTTCCGTTCTGTCTCCACTGGGATCTTCCAACCACTCTGTTGTATCAGTTAAGATAAAAAGGAAATGTAATAGGTTCTCAGACGTACCTCTCCATCGTACAGTATATCGATACTCCATGGCAGATTGGGATAACTTCCACACATTTATATCAGATCTACCTCTGTGTTTCATGTTTAAAAAGGATGTGTCCTCTATAGTATAAGACTTGACGGAATGATTAACTGTAGGTATAGACCGTTTCATACTCTCAAAAAAGTTCCAGCAGAAATCTAACAACCAGCCATGGTTCTTTCCAGAATATGCTACTGTCATTGCACACAGAAATCACTTTTTCCATTGCTTTCAACGTAATAGATGTACTGAGACTAAAGCCGCATTCAGGTCCGCTAGCAACGGCTGTAAAAAAGTAATAAAGAATGTATTGAGTTGTAAGCTCAGTCTGTCACATCCAAAGCAGCTGAGCAGCGACTAGAGTTCCATCAGTTTTGGCAAATAGTAAACAGAATCCTGAACAAAAGTGTATGCTATATCCCAACTATCATCAATGGACCTGAGGTAATCTCGTCAGCATCAGACAAAGCCAAACTTTTTGCTAAGATCTTTGGAGCTAATTCTACTCGTTCTGAGCAAGCCCGCCTACCCCCAGTATTTCCTTGTGTATCTGAAAACACGCTATGCGACATACGAATATCTGTGCATGATGTTGCCAAGCTAATCAAAAACCTTGATTCCAGTAAAGCAACTGGACCTGATGACATTCCAATTATAGCGCCCAAAAAGCTTCAACCAGAACCAGCGCCCATACTTACAAAGCTATTTAAGCATTGTCTTAAGGATAATTGCTTCCAAACACCTTGGGAAATCTCATCAGTATGCCCTGTATTTAGGAATTCAGATGATAGCTCATCTCCCTCTCAGTATAGACCAATAAGTCTCCTGTGCATCATGAGTAAGCTGTTGGAATCTGTTAAATAGAGAAGTGGTATAACATCTCAGCAAAAATAACCTTCTTAGTGACATGCAATATGGTTTCTGTTCTGCTAGATCTACAATTATATCTCATCCTCTTTAGGGCAATTGCTCTTGACATATCAAAGACCTTAGATAAGGTATGGCATAACGATCTATTTCATAAGATCTCCAGCTATGGTTTAGCTGAAAATGTCTCTTCAATTATTAAATCATTTCTCTCTGATAGGTTCATAAGAGCAGTGGTTGATGGGCAGAAATCAGAAGCTCTCAGTATTAATGCTGGAGTCCCTCAGAGGTCAATCTTGGGCCTAACTCTCTTCCTGATCTACATTACTGATCTTCAAAATCACATCCTTACTTCAATTATAGACATTTATGGTGACGACACTACAATCTATGGTAACACATCAAAGACTGTAAACGACCAAGTTCTTTCTGATTCTCTCTCCTCTGATCTTCTGCATGTGGAACAATAGGGAAAGAAGTGGATGGCTACTTTTAATGTATCTAAAACCAAGTTTCTATCTCTACACCATCTATGCTCTGATGCCAATTTGGCATCGGTTGAAATAAATGGCTCTCGTCTTGAGGAGACTTCACGTTTTGACAAGCTTCTAGGCTTGACCTTTACTCCTGACCTAAAATGGAACACGAACAAATCCATTGCCAAGGTCGCTAGAAAAATAGTGCGATCCTTCTACCGCTCTAGTAAATATTTCACTCCTGGTGCAATTCTTTACATATATAAAGGCCAGGTACGGCCAACGATGGAGTACTGTTGCCACATCTAGACAGGGGTTGCTAGAAGCAGCTTATCCAGACAGAGTTCAAAATAGACTTCGTAGCTTAGTGGAGGATGCCCTGTTCTCTTCCTTGCAACCTCTTTCCCACAGAAGAGACGTTACGAGCCCGACTCTATTCATCGATATAAATATCGTTTATGGCAAGTGATCAGCTGAGCTTCAATCTATGGTCCCCCTCGCCAAACTTTCACAAAAAACACTGGTCTAGCCCAATAATTTTCCACACTCTTTATCTGTGGCTAAACCTAAAAGTAGATTCCATGAACAAAGCTTCTTTCTTAAAACTGCACGACTGTGGAGCTCTCTTCCGATTGCCTGCTTTCCAGCTGACTACAATATGGTTGTCTTCAAGTCCAATGTAAACAAGTTCTTGATGAACCGTTCACCTAAATAACCAATTTACAAAATTTCCACTACTTATGTTTACTATATTATAATCACATTGACGTATGTATACCTATTAACCCTTATCCTTGAGTGGCCTCCGGGCCTTGATAAGAGGCGATCCCTGTGCAAAAAAAAAGATTGACTTTATATCCGTCTTAAGTTCACTGATAATATTAGAATAACCAAGAATATGGGTAAACTCTTTCAAACTTTCTATTCTCGAATGTGACTATCAATTATTAATGTTTTGCTCCAGGTAGGCTAGTGAGCCCTCACCCTGCTTACACGCATAGTAAAACGATACCTGACCTTAATACACCAGCCTTAAATACGACTTATTTATCGACTTACAGCTTGATTTCCAGATGTTGACAGATACCTTTGTATTCCTTACTACAATCACATAAGATTGATAAGTAAAGTTTGAGATATTTTTCTCTGTTTTTATGTTTGACTCAGTAAAATATTTTTTAAACATTGAACTGCCTCTAAATATGCTAACTAATACCGTATATACTTCCAATATTTTGGATTTTCTCTGCTCAAAAACATTTCATTTATCTTTTGAAATATGTGTGTTCAAAATTACTTTTTTATAAATATTTTTACGTTCTATTATTTTTATCATAAGTTCTCTTCAATAATAACAATAATAATATTTCAAAATACATTTCCTTAGGCTCTTTTACTGGAGTTACATAATCACAGAAAGTACTGATCCAACTGTGTATATCTTATTAATATCAGTTATGTTAACGTGGATCCTTCGAATGTGTTTTAATATAAAAATTTCCAACGTTTTTATTATTTGATATTCTTTCCTTATTTGCACATCTGATTAAAATAGAGTAATTAAAATGACGTCGCGAGTTAATGGATTCCAAAGATATCAGGTAAAACATTGAAATGTGGTATTTTTGTATTGAACGAAAAGAAATATTTTCCATTAAGAAACAAACTTGAACTATTTTAAATCATTTCTTGAAGCCTAGAAAGGCCAAATGACTTGTTAGAAATATTAAATTTATTATGCTTTATAAAATAAATATATCAAATATCTCATTAGCTTAAAAAATGCTGAACTCTCTATCCATGCTATGAATGGATTGTTTCACCTTGATTTCTAAATAAAATGCAAAATATATTTATCCCATTCGTATTATAATGATATATTATAATAAATCAAAATTGTTCAATTTAAATCTCTTGCAAACGTTTTATTTTATTCATATGTTTGAAATATTAATCATTAGTGATGTTCTTTCTGAAGTCATTGAACATCAAAACTTCTCATTCAGGAACCTAATTAAGAGTTACTAATTCTCCAGCAAAGTTTAAGTTGTTTTGTCTAATCTGTATAATGGTTGCCTGAAAACGCTTAGCTTTTCCTTTCAACTAGCTATAAAGTGGCAGATGCTAGGTAAAGATGGAAATTGACATACCAAAATACTATGCCAGCACCATTAATGTTTGTTTTTTTTTAGATCTTATTAAAACTTAATATTTTTAGTTTGGATAAAAACAGTAAAAGATGACAATTACAAATTTTAACATTTTTGGCCTTATTAAAGTAAAATAAAATTTTGTAATTCTTTGTGAAATTATATATATATATATATATATATATATACGCATAATCACGTTGACACACCGGTTCCCAACAGATCACCGAAGTTAAGCAACGTTGAGCCTGGCTAGTACTTGATGGATGACCATTTGGGAATTCTAGGCGCTGTATGCTTATCTCGGCATTGTTTGCAGTCGTCCTGAACCTCCACTTGCCACTGGTATTCAACAATGTCGATTCAGGAGAGTTGTGGTTGGAGATTGCACAACTCTTGCCACAAAAACATTTTCACGCGCAGGCACCCTTACCGTGGGTATCCATAGTCTCAAGACTGAAGGAAGCCTTTATATATATATATATATATATATATATATATATATATATATATATATATATATATATATGCAAGCACGTCTGATTTAACACGACAGTTATTCTTTTTTCCGATTTTTCTAGATATCTTTCCCATTCGCAGAGCGGTCTTTTTAATTTCAACTGGATTCAAAAGGATGAACAAACAAAGTCAAATTAAGTGTATGATTGTTTCAGAAACGGTATCCATTTCATAAAAATTGGCAATAGACATTGACAATAATTGACAAAGATTGTGTTTTTGAATATTGTCTCTTCATCAGCAAAAAGAGGGGTGGGGTGGATGGGGGGAGACACCAAAATAAACTTAGCATTTTTGTATTAATAAGGTGGATAGTCCTGAAAATATATAAAAAGATAAAAAATATTGTAAATATTATGTTGATAATGAAAATAGAACATTAAAAGAAATAGAAAAAAAGGGAGGAAAATTTTTAAATTCCTTATTGAAATTTTCTAATGCAACTCAATACCTTAGTATTTAAAATTTTCTTTGTTCGTCATTCAAAGAAATGTGCAAATCAGTTAACGCTTGTAAAATCACTCGCATATTCAACACTGAGTATATTTAGAAGTTCGTTTGAACAATAAAAAGTAGACTTTTAACACTAATATCAGTGCAAAGAAAACCTCAACTTTATATGTATACATATGTGTCTGTGTGTCCTACTAATCCAAAAAGGCTGAATTTTTAATAAAATCGCAGCTGAAACATGTATGCACATATGTAAGAAATGAATTTTGTATAAATAAAGAATATACAATGATACAGCTCGATGCGTTATTGAGCACTATTTTATGATGATTAGAGTTTTATGTGATTAACATTTAGAAAACAACAACAATGCAAGTACTATATATATTTGTGTAGTTATTTTAAATACGAATCAGTTATTCTTAAGTAAATTATATCGTTTTTACAATTACAATTAAATATGATAATATAAATTTGGTATTGTGTAAAAGTGTAAATTGAAGTCACCTTTAAAATGAAAACAAGCATGTTGTCAACATACGAGGGGCGTGCAATAAGTAATGCCCCTGACCCACTTCCAGTGGTCTGATCTAGCTGAAATTTTGCATGTGCAATGATTTATATCTCTACGGGTTATGTGGCAAATTACAGCTCTGAACTAATTGTGGTTTCTGTTTTACAGGTGTTTGAACTGAATCAGGTGTGAAACGGAACCTGTTGAATGTCGAGCAGTGATCCGGTTTTTGTATTTGAAAGGACGCACACCACAGGACACTTTTGATGAAATGAAAGCAACTTATGGTGATAATGCCCCATCATATGACCTTGTAAAACGCTGGTATTGTGAATTCAAATATGGCCGGAAGTCTGTGGAAACAGCTCCCAGACCTGGTCGCCCCCCCTTCTGCCATTGATGAGAAACCTGAGTCTATCACTATGATCCAGAGACCAAAGCCCATTCAATGCAATGGAAGCACCTGGACTCACCACCTCCAAAGAAAGCAAGGGCGCAGCCCTCTGCTTGCAAGATCATGCTCACAGGACGGAGTAGTGATGACAGATTTCCTGGCAAAGAGTACCACAATTACAGGAGTCTATTATGCTTCACTTTTAAGGAAATTAAGGGCAGCTATCCAAATCAAGAAGCGTGGCAAGATCAGCAAAGATACCCTCCTCCTGCAGGAAAACGCTCCGGTCCACAACTCGTATGTCGCCAGATCAGAAGCACGAGCGTGTGTTTATGAAATCCACCCCCTTCCTCCCTACTCGCCTGACTTTACACCCTCTGACTTTCACCTCTTCCCAGCCATGAAGTTGTTTTTGAAAGGGAAGCATTTTCCAGATGATGCAGCATTGATTTCTGAAGTCACGTGGTGGTTGGAGGATCAACCTGGGGTGTTCTACAAAAACGGTCTCCAGAGCGGCATCAAACGATGGGAGAAATGCATAACTCTGTGCGATTCCTATGTAGAGAAAGACTAATAACTGTGCCAAGTTTCGTTTCTCTAATGTTATGGGAAGTGGGTCAGGGGCATTACTTATTGCACGCCCCTCGTAAAATCTTTCTGCCTAAACTTTTATGCAAATATCTATTACTAAAGGACATTTTGTATCTGTTCGTCTGAAACTTAACTTTTACTATTACTTCTGTTAATAGTGTAATATTGTATTATATTTTAACTATTAACCGTTGACTATACTATTTCAAACTCATCATCTTTCAATATTGAATGTGAAAGGGGGAAGGGTTGTGTAGTATCTCTTCAGTCGTCATGAAACCATTTTTCATGCTGTCTTCTTTTTAATATACATCAACGAAAAATTGTCATAATTTCGTTAACAAACTCAAACATTAGGTTAAATATACTAGCAAACATACGAACGGCAAAAGCATATTTGTTAGTATTACAAATGGAAATTTAGCATTTGTCTGTCTGAATCCTAAATTATACTATTACTTACGTTAATAATGGAGATTTGGTATCTTTCTGTTTAGAGCGACACTATTACTTTTAATGCTCAATTCACTTTACTATACTAATTCAGATTAATATACTATTTGAAATTTCAGGAGAGGGTAGTGTAGTATCTGTACTGTTTTTATGATATAGTCCTCCTAGGCACTACCTCCTTTTTAAAGGAGAAATGTAATGTAGTATATTCTGTTGTTAGGTGACTATCCTCTGTGACATTCTTTTTTCTTGAGAAGGAGCACTGCAGTATATGTTTGTTCGCCATGATCCTCTCCTATCAGACATGGACCCCTACTTTTTTAGAAGGGAGTGAGTGATGCAGTATCTGTTCTGTGGTCATGATACAATCTTCTTAAGTATTACGTCATCATTTTGGGAGGGAATAGGATAGTATCTGTACTAATTTCACAAGTCTATTCTCTACTTTGAAGGCCAGTGTAGTATCTGTTCATTTGTCATCTATACCAGTAAATATATACAATTTGATTTTTTCTAAACGTTTAAGCATGCAAAATCACTCGTTTCCATTACATAAAGTGTTGAAGCACCTGATCTAAATAAATTAGATCGATTAGCTTCAAAGAAGTTGAAAATATAAAAATCTGTTACATCATTTAATAATTACTTATTAAAACAGGGATACAATGTTGCTTATTTAACTTTTGACTGCTTGATTGACTTTTGTCTGATTGACCTAATTGATTGAATCAACAGAGTCTTAATTCTTTTTGATCTCTAATGTCCAATTATAGAATATATAGTTATAATATAAAGCCACCTTCGCGTCTTCTTCCTCTGGATGCGGATGATTATTGTTCACAAAACGGATTGTATTTTTGAATGAAATGACACAAGATGAGTTAATATGCTGTAAAATAGATAAAACAATTTATGAAAAAGGTAAAAATAATAAACGCAACTATCTGCCACGTATACTTAAAAATATAATGTTGTGTGTTTTCATTAATTTTTCTTTTTATTTAAATTCTAGGTATAATTTAAGAATTACTTCAATGTAAATTATATTCTTGATAATGATAATTAAATAATATTTGAGATTTATGGGACTTTTAAAATTCAATTTCCACATTCTGAAGCGCCTTCTTGAAATGAAATGAAGCAACATTTATTTTAAATATGTTTTCATTCTTGTATTTCGAATATCACGGCCATTACATGACCGACTCTTATTTTCTCTTTGATTTACAGCAGCTAGCAAAGATATCTTGATAAATCTTTGATTGAGATGAATATTAAACTAACCAAACACACTCATATTCTAAATATATTAACCTATTTCTTATCCATAACTAGCAAGGCTACTAGCATTGCCTGTGAAAATGTGTAACATATTACTATTAAAACTTCTATCTTTCCCCTACCCCCGTTTCCCCTTCCTTTTTCCAGCTCCTTTTTCATATTCACCCGTCTCTATGTTGCACACACACACACACACACACACACACACACACACACACACACACACACACACACACACACACACACACACATATATATTGTAAAACGATTCATAATTATGAATTAAAAATCAGTTTCAAAAGGAAAAACAAACAAATTCAACTCGATTGTACGGTCGTGATGTTCATTTTATTGAAATTGACAATAAGTATTGACAATAATGTGGCAAAAGTTTTATCCTTTAAAACATAGTCTCCTCATCAGCAAAATTAGGGTGAGAGAGAAGAAGTTAAAGACACCAAAATAAAACTAGCATTTTAGTCGTGAAAACAAGATAAAGGCAAATTAAGTTATTAATTTGATGTTGATAAATAAAATAAAATAGAAAATTTGGAATAAGGTAAAAAGAAAAAATATTATATATATATATACCTTATTTATCTCCATTGTAAATTTTTTCATAAAAAATAATTTTTTTCCTAACCTAATTCCAAATTTTCTATTTTATTTTATCAACATGAAATTAATAACTTAATTTTCTTTGTAATGTGTTTGTTTTTCCTTTTGAAATTGATATTTAATTCACAATTATTAATTGTTTTACTCAATATTAATATAGTTCTTGGATACCTATACCTATTGAGCTTATTATATATATACAATACACTGTTTTCTTTTAAAAGTATTAATACATGCACTA
This sequence comes from Euprymna scolopes, assembly GCF_053919585.1. Taxonomy (NCBI): domain Eukaryota; kingdom Metazoa; phylum Mollusca; class Cephalopoda; order Sepiida; family Sepiolidae; genus Euprymna; species Euprymna scolopes. Next base: position 76,065,653 of record NC_136499.1, on the reverse strand, counting down.
ATACATTTAAATAAACTCTGCTCTTTAGACTATAGGTTTAATTCCCTCAAATATATATATATATATATATATATATATATATATATATATATATATATATAAATATTCTTTTAGGAATGAGCTAGTATAAGAGAATAAATGATAAGATTGAAAAATCACTTATTTCTTTTTAGTAAAACATAAATTGGCTCAATAATGCCTCCTTTCTCTGATGAAATCTGTGCCAGTTTAAGATCAAAGAATGAATAATGATTTCTAAAATTTAGATATTATTCATCCTGGGCAACACTGATGATAACAATATCATCTTTGTTGGTGTTTGTCTTACAGTTTTTTTAACTTTTAGCCGGACATACACACATAAACAGCTACCATTTATATTATAGAAATACTAAAATGTTGACAAAGATACAAAAGCTTCTCAATATTGATTTTCAAATTTCATAATTCCAAGTTGAAATATGGGCTTAGATTTGGACGAAAAAGAATCAACTTAAATTTGAAAGCTAAAATAGTTATATTTTTCCTGATAATTAAATCTTAGATTTTATAAAAGATTTCTGTTTTATGAATCATTGCAAATTTAATCATAAGTTTCTGTTTATAAACTATTTTATCTATTTAAACTTTATAGTATATATTAATTAAGTTATACTTATGTTTTAAGGCTATGAGACAGAAAAAAGTTAAAAAAAAAAACAACATAATTTTACGGTTCTATATCTTAGCATCCCACTAAAAATTAATTTTAAAAATGGAATGGTTTGCACAACAGGATTTTTTAGGGAGCTAATAATTACATGGTTTAGAATTTTAAATAAGCCAAATTACATTAAAAATTTACTTCATTGGACAATTCTCATTTGTCTTCCATTTAGATGGCAGAAAATATTTTAATGATATCAATTCTTTAAATCTCATCAACACTTAAGTATTATATTAAACCAAATATATTACAGGATTGTGGCAGAATAAAAGTTCTTATTCCATTCTCTACCTTCTTAATATGCGTTCACAATTTCTTTATTCCCTATATTTGTAATGAACTAATCAAAGAGAATAAGTACAGTCAAGTGCCATTTGTATAACCATTTAAAGAAGAATTGGAAACCAAAATAAATATCCTAATATATGAAATAAAGTAACGATTAAGTAATACTGAAATCCTCTCGTTCTTACAAACATGGAAACGTAAAAGAAACTTCAATATGATTTCTATTAGATTGTGAAAAATCAAGTGGTAAAATATCAGAAATGTCAAAAGAATTCAAGCATAATTATTAAAGAATAAATAAAGCGTTTTATTCTGTCACAACTCAATCAACACCTAAAGATATATTTCTCATATTTCGTAAGAAGGAATAGTTATTACATAAATCGGTGGGAAGGAAAACATGAAAGAATATTAAAAAGTTGTTTTCTTGAAAAAGTGAAACATGTTCACTGATAACGAAAAAATGAAAAATTAAATATTTTCGCATAAACAATGGGGTGGGTGAGGCGCCATGTAAGCATCATAAGTACCATGTAATATAATATATCCCAAACACTCTTCATTTCATATTTTGTGCAATTATATTCAATAGGTTTTGAACTGATAAGTGTTTATAATAATTAGTATTATATTATTATTAGTAGTAGTAGTTAATCTTGACTTGGTATGATCACACGGCATGCAAAGGGCTCTTCATGTTTAATTTGCCAAATAATTTTAGAGGCTCTAATTGCTTAGCGTTACTAGCAGCAGTTTAATTAGTAATATTAGCAATAACGATAGTAATTGTATCATCTAGATTTCTTATGGCACATTAATCCTTCCAAGAGTTCTTTATGTCAGAATTAGGTTTTGTTAGCATTTGTTTTTAGAATCAGAAACTTCAGCATTTTATTCAAATCTCATTCTACATCCAGACATCTCATAGATTTTCATGTTAAATTTGATGCAATTATGTCGCATACTTTTTAGAGCCTATGAATTACGAACACGCAAATAAAAATGCTTTAATGCTTCGTATATCTATAGTAAATTTACTGTTTACAAGAAGATTTTTATAAGATATTAGTGAAATGAATTTATTGATAAATAGCTGACTTGACCAGCTCGCTATCACTTCATAAAACCGTTTGATTATTTTAGGGACGGTTTATGACAATAATCTTTTGACATTAAATTTGAAGACAACGAAGTTTCAATCAACAGGAAAGCAGTACCTTAATAATGTGCTCCACAGTTGGGAAATTCGTGTAAAGAAGCTCTGTACATAGAAATTCTGCCTGATGCTAGGCACATGGAAAAAGAAAGAAACATTTTTTCATTGTAGTAAAAGACAAGTTGTTGCTGTGAATGTCTTATGAGAAAAAACGCAAGATTAGTACTCAATCGAATACCCCCCAGTAAAATAACGTTAGAGTAGGAAGAGATTAGCATCGTCTCTTTAAATTATATGCATTGTGCTTTGAAATTTGAAAAATATAAATGAAAATTTAAGGTTTTTGATTTAGTCCAAATTTGTCTTGTTAAAAATGTTTTTAAAATAATTGTAGGGCGATTGTACGATTGTATGAATACTAAGACGACTTGTCATTTTGTCTGGTTCTCTTTGTGCTCAAAAGAAAGCTACCAAATGAAATCTATGTTAGTTCTAATCTTGCCATGTTACAACTAATCTGCTTTCTGACTGTTGTTATTAGACATTGAAATTGACAAAGTTCTAAGCTTCTATCGACAATCATAAACGTTTAATCTGGTAAGAAGTATCGTCCTTATCAGAAAGATTCTCCTGTCTAGCTTTACAGATCTTATAGGTTCTGCATAGATGTAAGTACACAGTTTAGAATCTAAATAATACATCGGAAGTTATGTAAATTCTTAAACAAAGACAGATGTAAATTTTGCTTAACTTTTCTTCTATTATATACTATAAGGCTGCCCGGCACTCCCTGACATTTATATATATATATATATATATATATATATATATATATATATATATATATATATGACTACTTCATTTACTCACATAAAATTAATATACGAAAGTATAAATTTATGCTTAAACTTTGAGTATTTACTTCAAACGTGCTCAATACGTAGGTAGAGCGAGTTAGTAAGTTATAAAATATATATGGCGATTAAGCTACACTGAATATTCCGCGTTTCAGGACTCTTCAGGCTTATGCGCCTAAGCCTGAAGAGTCCTAGAGTGGATGAAACGCGAAATATTCAGTGTAGCTTAATCGCCATATATATTTTATAACTTACTATATATATATATATATATATATATATATATATATATATATATATATATTTAAATAAGGGAGTAGTCACCAACAATGTGTATTTTTTAACATTATTTTATTATTCCGTGTCTTGGTTTTTCATTGAGAATTATGTTTGGATCATTGTAATAATGTTTTTAAGTCATTGAAATCGTTTACCTACGTTTCAGACGGTCTGATGCGTCCTCGTCAGAAATTATTTTCAAATGTGTAAAAATGGCGTTTGAAGTTTTTCCAAGGGGTGGAGGCTTGTAAGTGTTTTTTATACATTGGTATGCTTTTTTTTTTTTTTTTTTTTTGTCAAGGGAGATTTTGACCTGGCTGTAGTAGGTCAGTCGCAATTTCTTTCTGATAATGTGTTTTTTCTTTTCCTTTAGGGTGGGGTAGGGTGTGTGTGTGTGTGTGTGTGTGTGTGTGTGTGCGTGTGTGTTTATGTGTGTGTGTGCGCGTGTGTGTGTTTGCTTTTATTGGTTTGGGAATGTGTATATTTTGGGGTCATTTGCTTTCTTAGGAAGGCGGCTGTGGTCCAAGGTCGTTACTAATGTGTATGCGTAGGGAGGGGGGGACTGACTCTTCTGAAGTAAGGGTGGGGGTGCTTTCATTCTATTTTGATATTTATTTTTTGGATTCTTGGATTTTAATATTGTGGTTTTTTCCTTTTAGTCTTATATTATGTTTGTTTAGAAAGAGGGGTGTATTTAAAATAGGGGATTTTTTAATGTTTCTATTTATTTGTCTCCCCATGTGGGTATGGCTAGATCCAGGATCGGTTCTTAGTGTAGGGAAGATTTTGTTCCCCAGAGGGGGGGCATTGGGGGGTGTAGGTATGGGGGGGATGATAGAAGGGAAGATAGTCGTTTCAGTCATGAGGGGGTTCTCCTCCCTTGACTGAGGAGGAAGCGAGATGTTGGAACAGATATACTACGGTTCTAGGTGTCTCCTAGTGTTGTTGGTTTCGAGGTTAAGTAGGGTTGGTATTGTTCAGTGTGTTGTATTAAAGATAGGGGTGTTATGTCTGTTTGTGGTTGTATGCGCGCACGTGTGTGTGTTTTAATGTGTCGGTTCTGATTTAAGTGTGGGTGTGTGTATGTGTATGTGGATGGATGTGCATGCGGGTGTACCTTGCATTTCATGTTTTTGTGTGATGGTATTAGGTTCTGTTCAGTTCAGGAGTGAATTTGGTGATGAAGTTTTTTTCTTGTGTAAGTAAATAAAAATAATTGTCTGTTTGGAAGATTGGCATTATTTTGAAGCTGTTTCCACTGCATGTGTGTACGTGTTTTGAAACATAGAGGTGTCTGTTATCTGCAATTTTGATGTTGCTCTAATGTAAGGCTACTCTATTGCTGAAATTTTTGGTGGCGCCTATGTAGGATTTATTCATGTTGTGCATCTTAGTGCATATACTACATTTCTGGAGGTGCAATTTAGATCCTTTTTGATTTTGAATGTTTGTGCTGGGTTTTTGAATGTGTATGTGTTACCTTCCATTATTATGTCACATACTCCACATCGCGGTTTGTTGCATTTTGTAACTCCTTTTGTAGTATGTGGGACGAGTTTTGAGGAAGTTAGGATGTGTTTTAAGTTTTTGGGTTGGCGTTTGCTTTTTATTGTTTTTGTTGTTTTAATATATATATATATACAGCTGAACGTCTATGTGTGTGTGTGTGTGTGTGCTTGTGGTAACGAATAGGCTCCTATATGGTTGACTATTTAAAAAAAAAAATGATTACCTATAATGATAGAAGATGTATCGAGGATCAGGAATGGGTATGTTTGATCTGGCAGAACGGTGGTTCATAAAAATTGTGGGTTCTGCGTTCGCGCCTGACCCCCAAAGTATGGAAATAAAAAATGAAAAAAAAAAAAGCGTTTACAAGTGTTTTTGATATAGATGTACATAAGAATACTTTGATAAGTATGTTTCAACTTAACTAGGGATGGTATAAAAAATTTTGAGGGTATGCGTTTGCGCCGGTACTCCATGGTAATATGGCACAAACTTTAACAAAGACTTTTCATATCTATCTGCGTAAGTATACTTTAATAATTATATTTCAATTTGAAGAAATATGGTATAATAAAATTATGGGGTGTTCGTTCGCGCCTGACCTCCATAGAATGTAAATATATCACAAAGTTTAACAAAGATTTTTAAAAGGGGTGAGGATCTACAATAACGCCTTAACTTTAATCTTAATTCACGTTAGCTTTTATTTATTTTTTTGAGTTGAATCATATTGTGTCGAATAAATTCACCTCATAAATTCACGTACTTATTAGAGTGAACCCACCCACCCCCCAAAAAAGTCGGAACTATAGACAATTCTCGACACAAATTTTGCATAACTCTGCTTTTTTTTCCTTCTCCACTTGCACGTGGCACTCTTTCGAAAATAGATAAATAATAAAAAATAAGAACGTTACTTGTTATTGTGTCAAAAGAAGGAAAACATACTGTTCACGTGATTATGTGTCTTTTTAAAAACATTCACATAACCTTTTTATTTTTATTTATATATCTGCTTAAGCTTTTTTTTCAGTATATAAAAAGGAATTCAGTTGATTACAACCCTTTCTGTGTGTTCTTTATATTACAATAGTACAACCTGAATCCAGCGGCGCAATACTACACCGTTAAATACTGTAAAACTGAAACGAAGCTGTTCTGCTTGAAAAGGGCACCATTTTCATCTTATTGATATTTATATCGATTCTTTCTTTAAAAAACTAAAGTAATTACGTGTTTACTTTTTTAATATCCCATTTTGTTGTTTCGGATTATTTTACTAAAGTAAGTAAAGCTTCATTATTTTTCAAAACTGTTTTTGTTTCTTTGTTTTTCGATATTTCGTCGATATTACGAGGGACGTGCAATAATAATACCCCTGGCCCACTTCTAGTGGTCTGATTTAGTTAAAATTTTGCATGTGCAATGATTTCCATCTCTACGGGTTATGTGGCAAATTACAGCTCTGAACTAATTGTGGTTTCAGTTTTACAGGTGTTTGAACAGAGTCAGGTGTGAAATGGAGCCTGTTGAATATCAAGAAGTGATCCGGGTTTTTTATTTGAAAGGACGTACACCACAGGAGACTTTTGATGAAATGAAAGAAACTTATGGTGATGATGCCCCATCATATGACCTTGTAAAACGCTGGCATCGTGAATTCAAACATGTCCGGAAGACTGTGGAAACAGCTCCCAGACCTTGCCGCTCCCCCTTCTGCCATTGATGAGGCATCCGTCTGTCAAGTTGAGGCTGCCATTTTGGAAGATCGCCAAACAGCCCAAGATGTCCAGATTAGTACAGGGTCTGTGGAATTCAAACATGGAAACAGCTCCCAGACCTGGTCGCCCCCCTTCTGCCATTGATGAGGCATCTGTCCGTCAAGTGTAGGCTGCCATTTTGGAAGATTGGCACATTACTATTCACAAATAGCCCAAGATGTCCAGATTAGTACAGGGTCTGTGGAAACTATCATTCATGACCATTTGCATATGCATAAGGTGTCTGCCAGATGGATTCCCAGGTTGCTCACACCATTCCAGAAGGGAGAACGCTACGAGTGCTCGAGGATGAATTTGGAGATGTGCCAAGAAGAGTCAAAGTTTTTCAAAAGACTGATTTTACACAGGATGAAACCTGGGTCCATCACTATGATCCAGAGATCAAAGCCCAGTCAATGCAGTTGAAGCACTTGGACTCACCACCTCCAAAGAAGGCAAGGGTGCGCCCTCCACTGGCAAGGCCATGGTCACAGTCTTCTATGGCCAGGACAGAGTAGTGATGACAGATTTACTGGCAAAGGGTACCAAAATTACAGGAGTCTATTATCCTTCAATTTTGAGGAAATTAAGGGAAGCTATCAAAATCAAGAAGCGGGACAAGATCAGCAAAGATATCCTCCTCCTGCAGGAAATGTTCTGGTCCACAATTCGCATGTCGCCAGATCAGAAGAACGGGCGTGTGTTTATGAAATCCTTCCCCATCCTCTCTACTGTCCTGACTTTGCACCCTCTGACTTTCACCTATTCCAACCCATGAAGTTGTTTTTGAAAGGAAAGCGTTTCCCAGATGATGGACCATTGATTTCTGAAGTCACGTCGTGGTTGGAGGACCAACCTAGTATGTTCTACAAAAACGGCCTCCAGAGCTGCATCAAACAATGGGAAAAATGCATAACTCTGGGTGGTTTCTATGTAGAGAAAGACTAATAACTGTGCCAAGTTCCGTTGCTCTACTGCTATGGGATGTGGGTCATGGGCATTACTTATTGCATGCCCCTCATATTTAGTAAGAGTGTTTCGCAGAAAAGCCAACAAACGACTACCCGAAAAAATAAATATACAAGAAATAAATGTTTCCATAGTCAATAAAAGTTCAGTTCATGTTTTTTTTTTGTTTTGAAATGGTTTTTAATGCTCTTTACTTGAAATAATTTCAGCGAACCGAAATTAAAACGAAATTTGAGGCGATAACTACTTAAATGAATTTTTATATAAACTACACATGCCATAATCGAATATTCCTCAAGCACAAAATAACGGAAAACATTAAAATATGTTTATAAATATTCCTTACGTTGACGGAACTCTCTTAAATTGTTAACACAGAATGCTCAGGTGCCCCTCCTTCAAATTGAAAACGGGGCTCTCCATGTCAAAGTCGCTGCCATTTTGATTTTTTTCAACCGGTTCGTGAATTAAACGTAATTTTTTTTTTTTTTTACAAACTTCTTAAAAATGATAATCAATAAACTTTTCTACCATAAAAGTAACTTTTATTGAGAATGGAAACATTTATTTCTTGTATATTTATATTATTATATGTATAACATTTTCTCTTTGTAAGGAAACGTCATTTTGTTGGTCACTCTTGGCTACGAATAGAAACAAAGTTGATGTAAAAAAATATATTTTCGTGAAAATTATCTTTACTTTCATCATATTTTGCTTAGGGTAAAATTTTGGAGTATCAAAACCTATCTCTTTACAACTACCGCCTTTCCATAACCTATCATACTTTCATGAATCACAGTCCATTTTCTGTAGGCTGTTTTTGAACCCGGTCAACGACGGATACTTCTGCTAGTATATATATATATATATATATATATATATATATATGTTATGAGAAAAATAGAAAAAACGAATGAAATTATTAAAAAAAATCAACGTTTCGTCCTTATTTAAGAGGACATCTTCAGGATAATTGAAATAAAAATGTAAGAAAAGAAAAAGTCATAGATCGTGCGAAAAAGACAGTTCTTGAATCCTACCCATGTCGGGAAGGACAAACATATTTCTTTTCTTACATTTTTATTTCAATTATCCTGAAGATGTCCTCTTAAATAAGGACGAAACGTTGATTTTTTTAATAATTTAATTCGGTTTTTTCTATTTTTCTCATAACATAACGTCAACCACCGCTGGTATTTTTTCATTCCTTATACATACATACATATATATATATATATATATATATATATATATATGTGTGTGTGTGTGTGTGTGTGTATGTGTGTGTGTGTTTTCTATTCGACGAGCGGTAATTTCAACTGGCATGTTGTATAAAATGGCGCCCAAATGTTGTTCAGCCATATTCTTCTCAAGCGCTTATATATATATATATATATATATATATATATATATATATATATGTTTATACATATGTATATGTTTAGATATGTGTGTGCATGTATATACATATTTTTTGAGTACATATTTATATGTCTGTGTATATATATATGTATATATGTGTGTATATGTATGTGTGCATACATATATATATATACATACATGCATATATATATAATTATTACTATAACACTTATTAAATACCTACATATAATATATCCCCTCATCCTCTCTCTCTCTCTCTCTCTATATATATATATATATATATATATATATATATATATATATATATATAATTCTCAGAAAATAACATTAGTTGTGCAATATTTATTTCTACAGAGAACAAAATAAACTTTCTATTTTATAAATAGACATGTTAGTGCCATGTTTTATTAATTATTAAAGCTTCCTGGTATTACTTGAATTTTAAATAATGATTGCTTGAAAGCGTCTTAGTGTTATTGATTATTTTCTTGGCGTTTTCAAACTAATCTTTTGTTGTGCCACATTAATATAAGCATGAGAATATATTAGAAATTACATTGTTTTTAGTAATAGTTTCTTGAATAGTTATGTCAAATTCACTTCACCTGAGAAAATATTCTTGTCAAAATAGTAAAAGTAATTTCTGATCGAATCGGAATTCAACAAACACGGCGGTCATTTAGTGCTAACGTTTTCATGTACGCATGCGCTGCAACAACACCAATTTATAAGTTTGCAAATTAGACAACCAATTTTTTACTTTCAGACAAACTGAGAAACAGAGAAAGATGATTGGTACTCATCCATTTTTAGTCAACAATTTGATAATAATATGTAATGCAGTGTCTAGTGAATAAATACGCTTTGAAGATGTCTACCTTGATAGGTACATTATGAACAAAAGAAATCAATGAGACATTGATACAAGAAATGTCATTGACTTCGCATGCCTACAAGTGTACTAGATGATATTATATAGGTAAACAAGTGCATTTCTTCAAGGCTTATTTCAGTGTTATTTTTGCTATTCATATTTGTATAGATTAGTAAACAATACGAAATAGTTTTGGTAGCAGAGATGCTTGTATCAATATCTCTATGAGAATCTCAGTAGAAAAGAATTCATAATAGCATTCAAATATTAATAAAAAAAAAAGAACACAATACATTATCTTATTTCGACAAATATTTTTAAAAACATTTTTAAATAAATAATTAAAAAATTAAAATATTTCTTATTTTTCGTTATTTTTATTTTCATTTTTGCATTTTCTTTTTTTTCTTTTTCTTAACTTGTAGCCTTTTAAGATTATTTTAATAAGCTAATTTGAAAGCTACCAATACTTCATGGAATATCAGTTAACAAAAGTTTAAAACTATTTGCACTTCTTGCATCATTGATATGTCATAACATTTTCCTTGTAATTAAGCTCCATTTTTCTCTCAATTGCTCTTCTCCTCTTGTTTTAGTGACGAGCAATCAAATTGCTGTTTTTTCTTAGATATTAATCAAAAGTGCCCTTATTTTTATGTGTCTGTCTAAAGGATTCAATTAGATCACGTTACATTCCACATGATTTAAATGGATAGAAATCATTCACTTAAATATTCATACGCTACTTAATATTAATCAACAGTTATGCATTGTTTTAATGTTTTTGCAGACTTTCCAAAACGTAATGTAAAATCAGGCACTAAACTGGTTTCAGAATTTGGAATTTGTTGGCTAAAAATGCCAATTCTAATGTAACATTGTTTGGAGATTTTTATAATAAAAATAGGGATTAGAAGATAGAATGCGAGAACTGAATGTTTTTTGACAAATCCTATGGACTCTTGTCATGTTGTGTAGGATCATCTAGTGGAAGCCGCTCATTATGCTGGGATTTGTTGTTCGCCATCCTCTAAATCTCTTCATCAGAACTTTCTCTGTGCACATCATTCACTTCTCTGATATTTGACGAGATGGAAATGACAAAAGTTTTTAATAAAAGAAACACACGAAAACCGGTTGTATATATCATTTTCATATTATTCATCAAGCTAGTAGGGAGACCTGACGTTGTCCAGGATTGAATGAGGATACATGAATGTTCCACACTTTTATTGTCATCGAAACCGATGAAATCTCTCATTTTTCAGTCAAATCAATTGATTGCCTACTCTAGTTGGGGCACTGTGATGCATAGGAAGGAAGCTTTACATGCCTCCACGTTATGATTTAATCCACAATACAGTCTAGTCTACATTGCACTGTAGAGCACCTACTGTTGATTGTATAAAAAAAATTTTTTATAATAGCTTGAATTAAAGTTTAAAATGCAAAAGTTAAGTATCATAGTTTAGTTGTGTTCTACACAGAAACATTAATTTCGAACGTGTCCCTATCTTATTACAGAACTTACTGTTGATTTTATACGCCAGGCCCTTCTGCTTATGAGGTGCTAAAACTTCTCAAATACACTTGTGACGTAAGTCTGTATAAGTGTGTTAACTTCGGTCAAAATCGAACTGTTTCTTATTTAATCGGATATTTTCAATCATCAATTGCTGATTTTATTACAGGCACTCTGATACAAAACCTATTACTCTCCGACACATGAATTACATTTGTATCAAATTTCCAAATAATCAGCGTAACCGTTTCAGAGTCAACGAACTTAAATACGCACACACAAAAAGTGCCTTTTATGTATAAGTAGCGATAACGAAAGCTATTACACGAATATAACACGTCAGTTATTTGTTTAGAACATTTTTTCATCAAGCTTGCCTTTCAATCTTACTTTTCTTATTTAATTCCAACTTTTGTACTTGATGATTTTCAACAACTCATTGGTCATCAAGAATACATAATGAAGATAATAATCAGATAACTGCCCAATTACATTTATTGTCTAATCGTTAATCAGCATAAAAGTATTAAAATTAGTAATTAAATCATTATTTAGACATTTTCTAGGACTTCTTAATTGTATAATTTATCATTTGTCTCGTTAAACTTTAATATTTTTTAATTAGAAGTTTATTTTTCAGAACAATTTTCTAAAGGTATTTTTATGATGTAAGTGATTTTATTCTTGATTGTAACAATTTTGAAATTAAACTATGAGATTTATGTATACTAGTGGGACCTGTGAAAATTCTACAGCGGCAGCAGAAATAATTGTCGATTGTGTTTCAATAATAATTATTTCTAATTAAAGATATTTTATAGAATTAAAAGACATTTAACTTGATCTGAGTCTATTATTTTTTTAAATAAACCATGGCACATGTATGTATTTTACAACCATTTTACATTACAATTTTAAGGAGAAATCTTTTATGAGAAAATCGTGTCAAGGAGGCCATTAATACAAGATAATAAGGTTTCACTAAGAAAATAAACATAAAATTAAACAGGTTTTTTTCCAAACGCACGGCCCAAAAGCAACACCATTTCACATCTGTGAAAATTGTTTTCTGAATGTCGACACACAACAATGTATTTTCAAATTCCCGATAAAATTTAAACAGTCTTAATTCAGTGGCTAATTGTACTACCAAAAATAAAAATTATTTATGTTTAGATTTTGCAAAAATCTCTGTGCCTAATTTAAAGTGTTCAGATAATAAAATTACAATTTTGGTTTGGATACCTACTTTAAAGTTATGAATGTCATTTTAGAGTAGGTTTTGAAAATCTCTAAGATTAAGAATTACCGAACATATGTTTGTGTATTTTTTAAAAATTACCTTCATGATTGATAGTACTTCTATATTTTTTAATTAACATATGTGTATTTAACAGAAAATGAAATGCCTTTGATGATTGCACAAAAGTAGAAATCGCATAGGTACTAGTGGTTGGACGATTCCAATATTTTTCCCGGTTCCGATACAATTACAGATTCCATACTTAATTCCTAATTCTGATACTATTATGGATTCCGATTCTAATAATTTATATATCTTTAAATATTTAACGTTGGAGTTATTTTTCCAGATTACTGTAAAAAAAAATTACACGTTAAAGTGCAGATATTTTCTTAAATGTAAAAATACATTTGTGGGGATAGTCTACAGATTTTCGTTTTATTGGTAGTTTAAAATCAATAAATATTCGTTAAAACTTTAAACATTACTGCCAACAGTGGAAGATGTTTTTTTAAACAAAAGCAAATAAAAAGACGATTAAAAGAATTGTTTTGACATCGGAAAATAGTCGCAATTTTTCCGATTTCAATACCGATTCTGATACCCCCAAAAGTTCCGATTCCTGATTCCGATTAATCGTCCAAAAATTAATAAGTACCCTTACAAAAACTTCAAAACATAATGCCAAAGATATGA
>NC_136499.1:76007408-76049908 GCF_053919585.1 Euprymna scolopes | reverse complement strand
CCTGGTAGGTCCTGAACTGTCATCTAAGCTTCAACCTCTGTCCTATCAACGAAATGTTGCATCCCTCTGCTTGTTTTACAAATATTTTAATGGTGGATACTCCAACAAACTACAAGTCCTTGTAACCCCTCGACATAAATACATCTGACAAACCCAACAAGCAACAAAACCCACCTCTACACAGTAGAGATCCCTAGATGTAAGAAGGCCTTCTACTTTAATAGTTTCTTCCCCAGAACTGCTAGACTTTGGAACTCCCTTTCGGGTTTCTGCTTTCTCAACTGTACTGACATGCAGAAGTCCAAGTGTAATGTGGACACACATCTTGCTGCTCAACTTCCTACATAGTATCCCTGAAACTTATGGCCTCGATATTAGTCCCCTACGTCAAGGTGGCACTGTGCCTTATTTGGGGTGAAAATGGAATAATATAGATATATAGATATATAGATATAGATATATATTAGTGATGGGACGATTCCCATATTTTTTCGCGATTCCGATACAAGTACCAATTCTAGTCTAAATTCCTGATTCCGATACAATTACTAATTCTGATTCTGCTTCTAAATAAAATAAATAAATCTCTACATATAAAGTTTTTATTCTTGAAAGGTAGGGGGGCGTATTGCCACAAAAACCTAGCAAAATGTGTGTATATATATAAATGAGTATATATATATATATATATATATATATATATATATATATATATATATATATAAATATATAAATGTGTATATATCTATTACAAATGTAAAAATACACTTATTAGTGTGACTTATATATTTTAGTTTCAATGGTAGTTTAAAATTAATCAATATTTATCATTAAGTTGTGGAAAAGAAAGTTTTAAACAAAATAATAGAAATTAAAACGATAAAAAGAAGCATGTTGGCATCGGAAAACAGGCACAATATTTCCCGATTCCAATACCGATACAATTACTCCCCAAATTTTTCTATTCTCGATTCGGATTAATCATCCCAACATTAATATATATATATATATATATATATATATATATATATATATATATATATATATATAGTGGTTTTAGAGGTGGCGAATTTTCAATTAAAATAAATTACAGAAAAATATTTTTATTGGATAAATATATGGTTTATTCCGGGGATTAATTTTTGGCATTTATAAATGAAATGGAATTTCGGACATATGCTTCTGCAGCTTGCACGTATATGGTGTAATCATATTTTATGCATGGATTAGTCCGTATTTCAGCAATAACATGTCGAATGCTGTCTTCCAAGTGGTCTTTTATGTCCTGTTTATCACTATAGACATGGTTTCAAAGAAAATAATCTAATTCGATTAAATAGCATGAACCAGGAGGCTAATTGATAGGTCAAGTTCGTGGAATTATTCATTCATCAAATTTTTCTCTAAGTAAATTGATCATATCATTTGCAATTTGCAAATGCTGCTCGAGTATCAGTCTTTTCATAATGAATTGCCAAACCAAGTTGAACTAAAAATAATCGACAGTTGCCAAATCTACAATAAAAGAAAATAGAGGTGCAATTAAAAGTTTGCCGCCTCTAAAAAATAAACACCCTGTAAATATAGTTAAGAAAATTAAATTTCTTGAGAGCCTTAACTACAAGCTGACTTTTAAATGAATAAATATAAAAAGAATGATTGATAAATATCCCAGATATACAAATTGTGATATATGCATTGATATAATATAACCTCAAAGAAAATAAACGAAAATGTGATCATTAACCAAAATGCCAAGTTTTTATGATCAGATAATTTGCTTTCATTTATTGCTTTGATGCCTTACTAATTTAAAACTTCTGTACTTGAAGACTGATTACAAGACAATCATTACGGTTTGTTTTTGTTTTTCACAATTCTTTGGGAGAAAGCAGAACGAACAAAGTAGATTATGTATCTTTCGTTCTTCCTCATATTTGGCTCTCTTGTTCATCAGGATGGATGTGATATGCAAATAGTTTTACACATGGCTAGATCTTGTTAGGCTTTCAGGAATTCAAGGAAGGAATCCATGATGATGCACTGAGACAAGTAGAGGCATGCCTTAGGCTGAAAGCAATCTGTTTTTGAGTAAGGAATTATTGAACCTTAAACTGGGTTCAGCCATTGACCTATTGTAATCACTCAAGCAGGTTCCACTGTCTTGTCTAAGGTGAACAAGCACGTTTGTTTCTTTACTTTTCATTTTGTACTTTAATGAACAGCAGAATAAACTAGGAAGCTGACTTTGGCGTAATGCACTTAGTTACAAGTTCAACAACCGTCAATCTTTAACAAATCTTAAGTTTAGTTTTATGTTTGTTATCAGATGCTTAAAAGAAAAGTGCATTCACATAAAGTATTTGAATCTGGGATTAAAAATTTCAATTCAGAATATTTTTTGTTTTTTTACATTTATGATTGCTGAGAAGAAAATGATATTTATATACCGTTCATTAATATAACTTACTAAGCTTTCTATTAACTTTTTGACTAAACACAAAATGTAATATGTTTTCTGATGACATACCTTATCTTTTCAATCCTTGGTCAGTGAAGGAGAAATCATTTTAGACAAGGGCAATTTTTATTTTTGCTTCAATCCAGAGTTCCTCTGTTTGAGAGCTAGAATTTTTCCACAGTAAAAAATGCCTTTCTGTCTAACTTTGACCTCGTGGGAGGCAAGTAAATAGCTACTGTTAACCTGTTTGTTTAATTATATCGGCAAAATCTTAACACAGCGGTTAACCAATTATTTAAACTTATTTAGTTTTGTCAGTGTCGTAATAGGTAATTCAATCCTACACACTCTCTTTCATATGTAGAAAACATACAATAGAATACAGAAAATTTAATATAGTGAATAACGCGTTAACTCATATTCTTTTTCTGGAAATTAGTATTGTCTCATTGTACTCTCTATTACAACAAACATTTTTTCCTTCATTCTACTGTTGTGTGATTTGTTTCTTTCACTTGATTAACGTCCTTATATATTGTAATCTTATTCAAGGAAAGCATTTAAATTTTTATATAGAGTTTAGAAACATTCTGTTGCAGAGGATTAATAAAGAAGATGTGGTAGCATGAATATGTTTTTTTGTTTTGGGTAATTAAAATTGTGTTATGAAAGGGAAATATGCACGAGAGTGAACAGTTGTTCTAAAAATTCTTTTGGCCCATTTTCTTTTTCACTTCTCATCCCAAAATCTGCAGATATTTAAACGTGGATGCATATACAAAAAAGGTAAAAAAATAAATAATAAAATTGTTTAAAAAAAAACAAAACAATATCATTTCTTCCATATATATCTTATTTCATTTCTTTATCTCTTCCTTCTCCATTTTTAAAAATATTTTCTTTCCTTCACTTTGAAACCGTTACTGTGGCACCAATTTCTTTTTGCCTTCATTTCTCATTCTTTACGTTTACGTCTTTTATCAACCTTTTTTAATTCTCTTTTTTTCAATATTAATTTTTTTAACCTGTAAAAAAGAAGTCGATTTAATTTTGCTGTTTTCAAACTTGCCTTCACAGGCCGGCGCTTGTCAATTTGTTCAGCTCGATCATCCTGACATGGCAAAGAAAATCAACGAACAAATAATCTTAAATCCCAAGAGGACAAATTAAATCAGTGAAATTAAACTCCATGTTTGACCAGGGAAACATTTGCTTCTGCTTTCGATGTTTGATTTCTTTTTCTGCATAAATTCTTATCTAAAACAGTTTCGCATCCCAGTCAAAGCTGAACTGGAGTAAAAAAGCCAATTTCCGGTTCAATTTGTTGGCGCCAAAGCAACAGAGGCAGCTGAGAGTTGCTTTCCTGCTGTTATTTGGAAAAATGGATTCTGCTGATGCTTCATTCAACATGTTGCTTTCATTTTTTTTTTGTTTGTTTCTTTGTTTCCTTTACTTTTTCATGTCTCTGCTTCTCTCTAAATATAAACACTCTCTCCATCTTTCTCTCTCCCTCCCTCTCTCAGACAGTTCTTTTATTATCTCTCATATTCTCGCTTGTCTTTTACATACGAGGGGCGTGCAATAAGTAATGCCCCTGACCCACTCCCAGTTGTCTGATCTAGCTGAAATTTTGCATGTGCAATGATGTATATCTCTACGGGTTATATGACAAATTACAGCGCGGAACTATTTGTAGTTTCTGTTTTACATGTGTTTGAACTGAGTCAGGTGTGAAATGGAGCCTGTGGAATGTCGAGCAGTGATCCGGTGTTTGTATTTGAAAGGACGCACCCCTCAGGAGACTTTTGAGGAAATGAAAGAAACTTATGGTGATAATGCCCCATCATATGACCTAAAACGCTGGCATTGTGAATTCAAACATGGAAACAGCTCCCAGACCTGGTCGCCCCCCTTCTGCCATTGATGAGGCATCTGTCCGTCAAGTGTAGGCTGCCATTTTGGAAGATTGGAACGTTACTATTCACAAATAGCCCAAGATGTCAAGATTAGTACAGGGTCTGTGGAAACTATCATTCATGACCATTTGCATATGCATAAGGTGTCTGCCAGATGGATTCCCAGGTTGCTCACACCATTCCAGAAGCGAGAATGCGTTGAGTGCTCGAGGATGAATTTGGAGATGTGCCAAGAAGATGAGACAAAGTTTTTCAAAAGACTGATTACACAGGATGAAACTTGGGTCCATCACTATGATCCTGAGACCAAAGCCCAGTCAATGCAGTGCAAGCACTTGGACTCACCACCTCCAAAGAAGGCAAAGGTGCAGCCCTCCACTGGCAAGGTTATGCTCACAGTCTTCTGGGACCAGGACAGAGTAATAATGACAGATTTCCTGGAAAAAGGTACCACGTTAACAAGAGCCTATTATCCTTCAATTTTGAGGAAATTAAGGGAAGCTATCAAAATCAAGATGCGGGGCAAGATCAGCTCTGGTCCATAACTCGCATGTCGCCAGATCAGAAGCACGGGCGTGTGTTTATGAAATCCTACCCCATCCTCCCTACTCTCCTGACCTCGCACCCTCTGACTTTCACCTCTTCTCAACCATGAAGTTGTTTTTGAAAGGAAAGCATTTCCTAGATGATGCAGCATTGATTTCTGATGTCACGTCGTGGTTGGAGGACCAGCCTGGGGGGTTCTACAAAAACGGTCTCCAGAGCTGCATCACACGATGGGAGAAATGCATAACTCTGGGTGGTTCCTATGTAGAGAAAGACTAATAACTGTGCCAAGTTCCGTTGCTCTACTGCTATGGGAAGTGGGTCATGGGCATTACTTATTGCACGCCCCTCATATTTCCAACTCTCATTTAATAATTGCGTTTTTTTTTCAAATTATTCATTACAATAATTTCTTCCATTTTTTTATTTGAATCTTTATTTCCCTAAATTTTTGTTCATCCATTTTTCTACTTTTTTTCATTTCTTGCTTACTTTCTCAACTGTTTTTATTTATATTTATTAATTTGTCGTAATAATAAAAGTGTTTGCTAATGGCCTAGGAGGTCGGGGTTTCAATCCTTAGTCAAGTCAAAGACGTAAAAAATGGTACTTGATACCTCTTTGCAAAACACTCAGTATTATAAAAGGAAGATCAAGGTCAAGTGAAGGAATTATATAAATGGAGTGATCATTACTCTACACATCGATGTAGCAGCTAATAAAATGTGAGCCTTCTTGTATCCTGTGACTATAACTAATTTTTATTTTTTTTTGCATTTGATTTATAGTTTCGTCATTATGTGATACATACTACATGAGACAAATAAAAATTAACATTACTTTGAATAAAAATTATAAGGATTATAAATAGAATGAAAAATAGAGATAAATAAAAATACAAATTAACACATGAATATTATTATTTTCACTGAAAAATTACGTAATTAATTAAAGATATTCTGTAAATATTTTATTCTTGCATTAATTCTGTTCATATTTGAAATGAAAGAAGAATCGCATATATTCTTGATACCCTGATAATGGTTCCTGTAAGTCTAACCCATAAACAGTTTGAAAACTAATTAAATTTTTGGAAAAGTGGACAAAAACGTAGTCATTATAAAATGCATATTTCTTTAAACTACTTTATTTTAATCTCGTATACAATATTTGCAAAGTTTCTGTCGCTCTGCTTCCGATTGAACCACGTTTCTCGCTCATATTTCTGTTGCTGTTTACTGCCATAAAAGCATCTGAGTTGTAATGTGCTTAAATCAAATGGCAGTCAAATGTGTTGATTTGTAAATATAAATACACTAGCATTAAATAAACACTGAAAATAGAAACCATTGCAACTTCCATTTTGAGAGTTTATGCAAAGCTAGTGTATTTACACTAACAAATTAACACAGTTGACCGCCATCTGATTTAAGCACATTGCAAATTGAATAGGACTATGCTATTCTCGGCTTGATTCCTCAATTTTGCCTTTGGTTACTTTGTATTTGGAATGTTCCTATTGCGGCTAAGCTTAGTTTGTATCTCTTCGACATTAACACTTTCAAATTTTACCTACTTAATCATGTTAGTTTATCCATGAACCTGTATTTAAATATGAAAGACGAATATGTGTAATGGTTATAGACATAAACTGGGAACTTGCCATAGTGTAGTCAAGTTCTGTCAGTGTTGTACAATTACTTTCACTAATACTCTTGGGAAAGGTAGAAATCCATTACTCTGCCTTCTAACTATGGGTAAAATAATAATGTAGGCTAGAATATAGATTTGATCGAGTAAATACCTAATAAAGAAAGCTCTGTATTCTTAATAATAGTGATATGTTCATTTTAACAGCTAAAAGCAAGGTACAAATTTGTTGTTTTATTACTTTATTTCACATAGTAATTTTGATCTATTTTTCTATACTCATAAAAGAAGCATATTTTACCACATTTCCCTCACTAATGTCTCTTCCAAACAAAATATAAGTCCAAACGTAGAGCCAAATTTTTAATTTTCGTGAATTTTTTCCATATTTTTAGAGTTTATTCTAACAATAACTCTTCGGTCAATAAAATATTGCTGAAGATGGTGGAATATGTTTTAAATCTCACAATATTTTTCGTACTTCATCTTTTTCAAAAATTAAATTGAAATCAACCTTTAAAACTAAAATTAAACTAAAATTCTTGTTTAGATGTTTTTCTGCTTCTGCTTGATAAACAAATTGTGTTGTTTATAATTCCGACCATCTAATTTGTATTTGCTTTTGATTTCATATACAAATTGAATAGACTGTGATTTAATGTTTCACCATGACCTTTAAAAAATGCAAATATTCATGTTAGCAAAGACTCATGCTTTAACATTTATCGAAGTTAGAATCATTAAGTCAGCAAAGTTTAGCAAAACAATCTTGAGCTCATTTCAAAGTGAAGTGAATGTTGAACATCAAGTGGAAAGCGCTGTAAAATCATACCATTAAGACAAGTATAAATTCATCTCTCCGCTTTTTTGCTTGCTTTCGTGAAGTAGTAGATTAGGCTTGACTCTCAAGTCTTGTTAGTGCAACTAGTTTAGGAGAAAATTCTGAAATTTCTGTTATTTCCAATATGAAGTAGTCGACTGACATCCAAAGTTTTGTTCCTCCTCATAAGACATTTACAGTAAGGACTCTTATTGTTACGATAGTGAGAAAAAATTTCCTTTCTCTCTCCATGTATCTCGCATCCTGCAGAATTTCCATGGGCTCAGCTCCTTTGCAAGGACTTCAAGCCTATGAAACATATCACAATAGCACCGCCTCTCTGCTGATAATAACTCAATTTTCTCCAAATTTAGCATCAACAAAAATGCTTTTCCTAACCAACGCCATTCATACCATTGATCAATATTAGTACTCTCACCTTTCGGTTGATAATAATTGTGTTTCATTAACCCCTATGATTAAATAGTTCATCGCCTTGATGACACAATACTAAAAGAAATACAAATTCCTCTCCAGTTATTAAATAAATTTCAATTTTTCCTTACTGCCAGCATTTCTCGATCCTGACTAGTGCGATTTGATTCTTTTCTATAAACTCATCCCACTTGAATCAAAGGGTATCCAAGATCTCAAGCGACTAACAACTATTTATTATCCTAAGTTATATATAGCGTTTATTGTGGAGGTCTCATATTAATTAAAAGCACAAATTATTTTAATCCATTTGCAAATAAAAGTTCTATCACTGGTTATGAATAAATATTAACCTATGATAACAAAATAATGACTTAATTATTAATATTAACACCTTTAAGTATTAATATTCTAGTTTTGTACTTGGCTTGAAAGTTGTTTTTGTTGTTAACGGAGTTAGCAGTTTACAAGTGATTTTTTTTGCTTTTCTTCTTACGTTTGGTTATGAAATCTATATTTTTCCAATCCGAAGAAAGATATTTTTGTTATTGTAACTGGAGACATTTGCAAAGAACGGAAGCTTTTACTCTTTTTATTTTATTTTATCCGAAGGCAACACAAATTTCAATCAATACGATGAACTACGAGGATACAGATCTCAAAATAAGACATTATTTAAAGATGGCATCTTTTCAACCATTATGTTTATAAAATAAAGGTTACTAAATGCTGAGCGAGAATTTGTACTTTAGAAGTTCACCTCTCTCTTCTCACTTTTCTTTTACAAAATTCGCTTGTTTGTTGATTATAGAAATCAATATGGTTTCAGTTAGAAGATCCCCACGAGAACAGACGAATGGAGGTAAAACTTAATAGCATCATAAAAACTGATACTCGAGCAAAATCCCTGTAAAACCCCTCCAAAGTAACTGAAATTTGGTTAAAATGTATTGAATGATATCTAATAATTATAGTTAAATCTGAATTTTCACCAAGGCTTTCCTCTTCTTTTCTTCCTTTGCATGAACTTAAATTAAACTGAATATAGCCTACTGCCTACCTCCATGCCTTGTCCAAAATTAAGCTAACTATATCCGATTGGCCACCCTTTATGCTTTTTCTCAAATTCATAATAATTGTTAAATAAGTTGAGGAGCGAATCCTATACTTACAACCATATAAACACATACCTAAGTTTAAATAAATAGAGATACAGCAAATATGTACAATTTTAAATGAAACACAAATGGCAAATATGATTTATATCTGCCAAAAGCAATTTTTTACATTTTGGCATGAAACTTAAGATGAATCTTTTTACGTGTATATATATATATATATATATATATATATATATATATATATATATATATATATATATATATATATATATATATATATATATATATATATATATATATTAGTCAAACCTTCTCCCTATTAAACAATATAGATAAATACATTAGTTCGTACAATGATGTCAGCAATGATCATCATGCCAATCTTAGTAAAATCACCAAGCCAACAGTATTCATTTCCTCGATCCTAAAAAATACCATTTAATGTTGTAATTGCATGACAACCAATTAAATCGACATTGAAGTTATTAATAATATAATAAGTATAAATAATTAAAGATTTAATAATAGTTTGATCATAATGAATTTGTATGTGGCATCTGTTGTAAATCTTGGTCAAGAGGGGAAAAAACTTGGATGCGTTTATTATATATATTATTACCTTTGGGAGGGAAAGGAGAGACGGAAGATAGAGTGATATATGACATATAAACTAAAAGTGGTAGAGGTTAAACAACATAAAGGATTAGTGCTAAATAGATGCTCAGTAAAGATGGGTCATTTAGTGAATTAATTGCACTTTTCAGTTACTTAGAACAATTGAAATCGAAGTTCTTTTTCAAACATATTTAACTCACAAAAACGTAAATATTTTAGCAGATATTTTATGTGATTAATATATAGACAAAAAGTCTTAATTAAACAAATGTTCATTAACTAACTATAATAATCGATAGATATATCTTCTGCTTGTCTTTTTCTTATAAGGAGAGACGATGAAAAAAGCATAGTAAATAAAAACATTATTAAAATATTTTCTTTTTATTACTAAGGAGTCATCGGATATCGAGAATAAGTGTTAATGTGTATCAGGTGATTGATAAGATAACACCATAGTATGATCGGTAGTGGTGAAAATTGTGTAGAATTTGATTATTTAAGAGGACAGCTCAACAAGACCTTGTTTAAATTGGACTTGAAACCGACCATTTTGTAGTCAACTGAGAAGCAATCCAACAGTATCGTGTTTCACAGGTGGGCCATCCTTGGAAAAAAACTTTGTTCATGGAATTTTTGTTTAGTTTTTGGCAGAGATTGTGAGTAGGGGAAATTGTTGACAGTGGTTGTAGTTAGACGAGTGTTTTTTTGTGAATGTTTTACAGGGTAAGGGAGCATAGATTGAAGCTTAATCGACCACTTTTCATGAGAATAACGATAGAACAGAGACTTGAAACATTTTTCCTAAGTTTTCTCAAGAAACTTACATAAAAGGAAAATGTATTGCTCAACATTAAACGTTTAGAAATCCTTGAACTAATTCATTTTTTACAACGATATAATCCAAATGCTATCCAGTGGTATTCTATCATACTTGGGTTTGAACCAGCAAAGAAAATAATGATATAAAATGTCTCCATATCAGAATAAAGTGAAGAATTTCTTTCCAAATTAATTTTAGATGTCAAGGAAAGAGGTCAGATTTTCTATTTACTTTCTTCCTTTCTTTTAACCCCTGGAATTGTTTCATGTACTTGCTAAGTTTTGGACGGATTTACATTTATACATAAATATGCAAAGAAATACACCTTGGTTTTGATAATAAAATAAATATATTGAAAATAAATAATATTTGATACATACAAAGTAACTTGACATTATGAGTATGCTACATAAATGTGCGTTTCAGCAAAATGCTATTTCTCCTTGTGTAAAACTTCTGCAGATTCGACAATCCAGTTTATTAGTAGCTATAATATATTTTATAATCAATCAAGCTTTAGTTTTGCTTTTGTTTATTGTTATTGTATGTTTCGTTTGTCTAGAACTTTGGGTGGTCCTTTGTGATTGGAGCTGGAGAATTTGGCAAAGGAAATTAAGACCTTCATTCCTAACCCTACCAGCTGTTCTTCAATGCACTCTCTAGCTTCCAAATTAGCACTGCCCTCCTCCTAACTCCAGCTTTCCCCCCCATTCCTCCTCTTGCTCATTCTCTTCTTTTCATTATTCTTTGGTTAATCTTCATAAATTCCTCTTGATCATCTTTGTTTTTTTTGTTTTTGTTTGTTTTTACCAGAAAGACTGATACGTATATTCCAATAAAACTAAGGGTATAACCAGAAGCTTTCTTCCTTTCAATTTTTCCTAAGGTTAGTATACACTTTATTACTGGGTGAGGTTGATCTAACATGGTTAATGACTTTTACAAATAAAAGCTAAAAGATATTCCCCTAAGCAAACAGAAAGAAAGCAGCTTCTTTATTACAAGAAGTTGTTTGTGTGGTCTTTATTGTCCAGGTTACTGTTGACAAGCGTTTTGCTTAAGCACAGCTAATTATGAGAAATCTATGCAGCTGTCTAATGATTGGATCAAGAAAAACAAAAACTGGGAGATTTTGTTTTTGTTTTTCCTTCATAAGATATGAACAAAAACTCTATTTTTCAATCTTACTATTGTTAGGTTGGATTGGTTGAAGAAAAACTCGCTTTGCAGCTGCAAGGTTGAATATTATTGATCCTTTTTATTAGCAAGCTCAATGAGGTTAATAAAAATGGTTTGGAGACTGCAATAATTAGATAAGTCTAATTAAAGTATTCGATAAGTTAAGCTTCTCACCCATTATAAATATATATGACTGATTGGCATCCTTTCGTTTTGAGAGATTTTGAATAGTCTATGAAATGTAGCTTGTTTTATGACTAGTTTATAGTGAACAAGAGTGACACAATCTCCAAACGGACAAAATAATGTGTACAACAGACGCAATAGTGATAATGGTCTAAAATATTACAATAAAAAACAAAACATCATCTCAGAAATGTCATCAAATAAATTTGTTACATTCAAAGACATTCTTGAATGTATATTATTATTATTAAAGAAATAGAACTCAGGATCACAAAGAGGCAATTAGTGTATGAGCTATCGACCTCTAAGATATTACCAATGGGAATGCTATTAAATCCCAGATGTTGCTCACTGGTATAGAGTACATTTTCCTGCATGAAAAGTACTTTTTTATTATGTTAGCTTATAACAATATGAGTTACTAAATAGATTCTCACTTTTTTGAAGACAATATCTTTGCAATTCATGCAGTCTGACTAAGCTGTATGGCATCTAAATCATCCATCAACTCCTCTCCTAAACCATATGTCGCATTTCATTAATGCCCCTAGCAGCGCTGTTCTTCTAAATGTATATACAAATTGGATACTTATTTCCACTTTCTCATATAAGTTGTAAAATTCATCTCAAAGTAAATTTCTCAGCAGATAATTGATTAATAATACGTACTGGTGGTTATGGTGGTGGGTAGAACTCTTTTTTTTTCTTGGAGATAAACTAGAACAGACTTTGTTAACCTAAAAACGTATTTCCCGACCCCTGTTAACCCGAAACACTGTTAATATTGCTATTGGAAAAATATGGCAGTGAGGAGAGACAAATTTATCCAACTCATTCAAATTTGAATAATACATAGTCACAAAAATTATTTCCAATTGATTGTGGAAATATGATTTGCCGGCGATGTGTTTAATAAGAATTTCGATAAATATGGCACCGGTAAAAATTCACAAGAGGATAAATAGGAAAAATGGCACAAAGTAAGAATATAGTCGAAAATCTAACAATAAGTTTTTCAAAATCTTGGATACAATGAATAAACGGAAAATAGTACGAATTTTGTCTAATTTAAGAGAAATTTTGTCTACATTTCAAATACATTTAAAATTAGATGAGAACTCTTACTTACCCTCCCCTCGGTCAAAAATAAAATTCTACTTTTTAGGCGATTACTTATGAACACCCTGCAAAAAATAACAATAATTTTAGAATTTAAACTAGAAAATTATTTTTGCATTTACAAAAATGATCTAGACCATTCTAAGGTTTTAAAGCAGTTCAATGTATCTTTTTAAATCTCAGTCTGACTGACAAAGCCATAAAACCACATAAAGTCGCCTTAAAAACTAAATTGAACAGAATTTCATTTTTTTTCTTTGATCACTGGGTCATCACTCATCAAAGTTACTTAAGGATAAGAGAAAATGATTGTCAACCGAACGATGAGGAACACTATAGAAGTACTAACATTTATCAAATGGTATGAACTAAGTTTGATTAATTATGGAGCAGCTTATGACAAGTATTTGTTGACAATGAATTTGTTGGAGATTGTGTTTAGAAGGAATCCTGCTTTAATATGTTCCGCAGGCAGGGAAGCCCTTGCAACGAAGCTCTGTCCATGGAAATTCTGAGTAATGCTAGGTACATAGAAAGAGAAAAGAAAGTCTTCCATTATTGCAAGAAAATAAATTCATTATTGAGAATGTTTTATGAGGAGAAACCAGAGATTGAAGCTCAGTCGAACACCTTCAATGGAAATAACAATAGAGAAGAGAAAGAGCACTTTTTGTCAACTGGAATACTATCATATATTAAATAACAATGATAAATAGAATTTGATAATGATTATTTGTCTGTCATTGAAATGCAATTATATTATAGCAGTTTATGACTATTGTGAACCATTCAAACAATTGGATTCTTTCAAATATAATGCAGTAGATTTTTATAACAATCTATTTTAAAGAAATCCCAAATGTGTTTGTGCCAATACTTTGAACACGAGCAAAATAACGAAATAGAGATGGGATGCTTTACTGTGCAATGTGTGCAAAAGTGCTTGTTACTTGGATTCCCAAAAGAAAACTCCCAGGCATCGTCAAAAACATATCACAGCAAAAAGATATTTTATTCATGAAGCCCTTGTATCTCTCGTAAAATCGCAAGGAAATCTCATTCGATACATATTGTCTGCTCATCAGAAAAGAAAGAGAAAAGGAAAAACTTTATAAGAATCTGGTATCCTTTGCTTGGGAATTTTACAAGGACTGTCATTATGCAAAACCTACTTCCAAACTAAGATCTTGCTTCCGGATAAATAGCATAGATCTATCTAAAAGGAAGACTTTATTATTTTCAATAATGGCAGCGGGAAGTTTCATTTTTTTTTTAACTTTTTTTTTTTTTACTTCATTTTATCTCTCTTTTCCCAAAACATTGAACGAATAACCCAGAAGGTTCTATTTACAGATTGTATATGCATTGTATAAAAAGCCAGTGTCATACTCGTGCTGAAAAGACATTTTATGTAGATAGCTGTGGAGAAGAAAAGGGTTTTATTTGATCTATTGTGTTGATTTTTCACCGAAGAATGGAGAGCAGGATCCTTTTCCCTGAAACCTGTCTATGCTTTAAGTGTAAATCTCATTCACTTCTAGAAAATGTTACACCCAACACGTAAGAAAGTAAAAAAACAAAAACAAAACAACAATAGCAATAAATAACACGCAAAAGATGGGACATGATAATATTCAACAAGCAAAACATTACCAAATAATAGATTTAGCCGCCCCAAAAGCTTATATGATGGCGACTAAGGAGGTAGAAAAACTGCGCACATAAATGCAGCTTTCCAGAGAGTTTAAGGAAATCTGGAACAGCAACGCCAATAACTGAAAAAGGAGAAACAATTTAAAGAACCCTGGAAAAAAACGACCAAAAGAAATTGGGATCAAAGTTAGAGTTAATACCATACATATTACGACACTTACGAAAACAGCTGAACATTTGAGAAAAATCCTGAAGTGCAGAAGCCAGGTGACACTGACTAATCATAGATAAGGTGAAATAGAATATTGCAGCATAAACAGAAGTAGAAATACAAAAAATAACATTACGCAAATCTAACAGAACTGAAATTGCCAGGGTAACCATGTAAAGGAATTCAAAATTGTCGTGAAGCCTCAACAGGAAGAATGCAGAGTACTGGAATCATGAAAAGCTTTATTGTAATTTAATATCCAAACCAAATCAATAGACATAAGTTGCTAGAAATCAACGGTAAACAACTGTAAATTGATTTGCAATGGTGATGAAAACAAACGTAGGCTATTGCAAATCTGGACAAACCTGTTGTTACTCAGATTCCAGGGACCACCATCTGTTGTTGACAGTGATTATTCATGTGGGAACACTTAGTGAATAAGTAATAATTTTAAATGTATCATTATTATTTTGTTTTTATTTTCCATTGACAAAATAGGAATAGGAATTCATTTCTGCTAATGCTCCTAGCCCCGAACCCCTTATTATGATTTTTCTTATTGTTTTATTTCTTTAATTTATAATTCTCAAGTCAATAAAGTAAAACATTGTCTTCTCTAGTTATGGATAGTATTGCAAAAAAAGAAATACTCTGAAGCAAAATTAACACAATTATTGATTTCTTGTAAGAAAACTTGTTTGGCCTTGGTATAGGGCTTTGTTTTTAATTGCACCACCGGGCAGAGCTAACAGAAATTGATGAAGTATGAAAAGCAGGGCTAATCTAATCGAATTTTATTTTTCTTAAAGATAAAATATTAAAAGCTCTAAACAAATCACAGCTGACAATGCAAATCGCTTCAACAGTGCTTAATGCACGAGTAGAGTTTTGAATCCAAATATACTTATGGCAAGCGAACAAAACAGAAACAGTTTGTTTCATTCAAGCAAAGGAAATCTTCAGGCTTCAACACAATATATTAAAACATATTATAAATAGATTTTCCAGTATTTATTTCAAAAGTGCTCAATATAAAGAAGAGTTTAAAATGGCTATAAAAATGCAATCATGTTTCTATCTCAAATATTTTAAGACCATGATTAAATGTGTGTATCCACTAAAAACTATATATTATATCTATCTATATACGTTTAGCATTATATATTTGCATGTGCATAATTCACTACTAAACTAATTATTCGCGCATTATGAATTTTGAAACATGATAGAAAAAAGGGTTGCCAAATGTGAGCTATATTTAATAGTTTTATACAAAGGAGGGGAAGCCCATTATGGATAGTTAGATACCTCCAATGTTGTGATAGGTTAATAATAGTTATAAGACATCAGTTAATAGATATTGCCAAATTTCAGTTTCTTTTGGAGTATTTTAAAGAGATTTTAGGCATCCTAATATAAGCACACTCCTATTTAAAAGAATCAGATTTGAACCATAAGTATTAGACACCAATTGAGAAAGATTAACTAAAATTCAATTTCTTTTTATGCTTACGTCTTACATTTTTGACCTTTTCGAGAATCCAAATCATTACGCCAGTTTGATAAAAATTGAAGTAAGGATTCTAGACATAAGGTTCAGTATTATTATAACTTGATTGTAATGTTCGTAAGAAGACATTAAACTAATGCCAAACTGTTTATTTTCAAAAAGTCTACTAGTTGTTTTTGTAAATGAAGTGTTTGAATGCGAAATACGATCAGCATAATTTTCAAAATAATAAAGTTAGAAAAAGGTGTTGCATTCTAGGACTCTATCAAACCCACAAACATTTTGAACAATGTGATATCTTCCCAATTGTTTTACTTTCAACTAAAATAAGCTTTTATCGTCAAATTCGAATCTTCATCTTACATAGTTTAGTGTTTCAAATTGGATTCATTGCACAATTTTCTTTGGAACTCTTCATTTATACACACACACAAAAAGTGTTTGTGGCGATTGTCTAGAATAGTTAAAACAAAAAGAAGCGTGGAAAATAGTCAGCAAACAGCAAGGAAACGTCATTTTCTATCGATCTGTGTAACTTCCGGGTTTTAGAACAATTTCTAAGTGTTTGTTTTTTTTCTAACATTTTATCACTTACACTTCTGAAAACATCTTGTTCGCCACGTCTCGTCCACATGAGTTAGAACAGTACGATATAGGAATAAAGAAGACCGTAAAAATAGTTTCTGTAAGTTAAAAAATTATGGATCTATCGAAAATTAAATGCTTCACTGATTAGTCGCAGGTATTAATCATATTTCTGTTTAATTTTCGATTTTTCAACTGTTAAACATATGACATGAAATATATCTATCACGGAAAGAATGCCATTTCGAATACCCACGTAGAAGAAACAAACATTTAAAAACAGTTCCAGAACTAAAAACTATTCAGAGCGATGGAAAATTAAAGTTTCTTTTATATATATATATATATATATATATATATATATATATATATATATATATATATATATATATATATATAACATTGGTTTGTTGACCTTTTTGTCTTCTCACGCCCTTTTGAAAATGCTTACTTATTCTGGACATCGCCATATTTGTTTAATCAAATTTAAAGAGAATGTATTTAAAAAATCTATGAACTTTAAATTTGGTTCCTATACAGAGTTCATCATACATTTTTGGTTCTTATAATGAAATGCATAATACTTTTAACTCGAATTTGAATGAATCAAAAAAATATGCATCAGATTAATTTCAATATGAATCTACATATTTTGGGGCAACTACTCGAGTTCATCAGCAAATGGTGTTCAAACTAGTGTTAAAATCTATTGTATTCATTGTATGAAACGAATAAAAGCGACATATCTGATGATGATGATGATGATATATATATACATATAT
Organism: Euprymna scolopes; assembly: GCF_053919585.1. Classification (NCBI taxonomy): domain Eukaryota; kingdom Metazoa; phylum Mollusca; class Cephalopoda; order Sepiida; family Sepiolidae; genus Euprymna; species Euprymna scolopes. Next base: position 76,032,293 of record NC_136499.1, on the reverse strand, counting down.
GTACATATATATACATATACATATATATATACATATATATACATATATATACATATACATATATATGCATATACATATATATATACACACATATATACATATATATGCATATATATATACATATATATATACATATATACATATATATACATATATATATACATATATATATATATATATATATATATATATATATATATATATATATATATGATAAACATGAATTCAAAACAATTTTTTTGTATATTCAGAAGAGCTATCTGAATGCTCGCTATTGATTTGATAAAATTGATGAACATTGTTTCAGCGTTTTCATTTTTTAAAATGAATTCTTTTGCCAATTGTCTGCTTCAGGAACTGCCATATTCTTTCCGTTACTAAATTAACTGTGTGTACAGTTTTTTCTTTGATGTTTTTAATGATATGTCATGTCGCAATACGGTAACATCCATATCAAATTCAATTTTGCTTTTCCATGAAAAATCCTTTTTTGTCTGGCATTTTCTATGCCTGATGAATTCCGTTTGTTTTTTGTTTTATTTTATTCACATTTTTGTTCATTTTTGTTTTGTTTTTTAAACATCATCCATTTTGTTCTAGTTTCTGTTATTGCCTAATTGCGTACACTTCTCAGTTGTCCCTCATTTCTTTAGCTCATCACCCCTATCTGCTATTACCAGTCATTTAGTTATTATGTCAGTCAATATTCAATATTCACTGGTTTATTCTCTATGTCACTTTCTGTTTATTGGCAACAAGCGATAAGTGAGATTTCAATGCCATTTTCAGTAGAAGTTTCACCTTAATGCGACAGTGCGGCACGAAAAGTATTTACCAAATATTGCGTGGTGGAGGAAGAAGATTGCCATACGTTGCATGCATAGATGTCTGCCTGGCGCCATTGCTAAAAGGAAAATAATCCTTTCGGTAATATGTACACAAATTGTCCACTCATCATCCTCTACTACAGCCAATTTGCAGAGTCTGAGGCTTTCTATACAAACAGCATTTCCCAGGGAAGAGCGCCATATATCCAAGTATTTAACTGAGTGTTAGTGCTTTCCATCAATATCGCTCTATTCATTGATACTCTCACTATTCGTTACTCTGTTGAAAGAACCGGCATCATTGATACTTAGATCGCTTTCTAGTTCAGGTTCAAAATATTTGAGCCAATTCTCAATATCTGCATCCCCAGATAGACAGACGTATAGAATATAGGTAGTTTCATTTTACTGAATTCTTGATTTACACTGATAATAAAACTGCTTTATACACATCATCCTGTTTTATCAAATAATGCAAAGTAGAATTATTCCAAGCTAGTATTTCGGTTAATTTTTTTTGTTTTTGTATGAATAGTTGTATTTGTTTGGTAATCACAAATAAAGTAAACAAATAAACAACTCTCTTTTTGTCTGTCTGTATGCCTGTCTGTCTGTGTCCGTACGTCCGTCTGTCTGTCTCTCTCTGTATATATATATATATATATATATATATATATATATATATATATATATATGTGTGTGTGTGTGTGTATTTATATATTAAGCTGTTTAATCTGTTAAAAACAGGCAAAGATTAAAGCTCGTTTACTTAGAATATATATATATATATATATATATATATATATATATATACTAGCAAGCCACAGGGCATTGCGCGGTTGCAAAATATGATTAAATATGATATTTCGCATTTATTATATACAAGCCGTACCTGGCCAGTGTTGCTGTGGCTCAGTTTGTTTAAATGAACTCCCTCTCGCCAACAAAAGAAAAAGCCAAAATTCATTATTTTGAACAAGGAATTAGTGTGGCAAACTGTTCTTTTTTATTTTCATTATAGAAAAATATCCGTAAGTTAATTAACAAAGAAAATAATTTATATATTTATTTGTTTGCGGACTGTTATTTTCATCTATTATTATTGTTTCATGAGAATCCGTGAATATTTAATTAAAGGCGGATTAAAAAGTAGATGATTTTTATTTTTGCTTTTGTGATCGCAATTTATTATAGCGAGCCGAGCCGCATGATAAAACGAACACACGGACACAGAAAATGCAAGAGAAAGAATAATTGGGGTGAGAGAAGAGCGAGCAAGAGAGGGCGAGAGAGAGTTAGGGAGAAAGAGGAGTTGGGAAGAATATATACAGAAGGAGGGAGAGAGAGATAGAGAGAAGGCGAAAGAGGAGATAAAAAACTGTTGTAGATAATGTGGACGCCATAAAATGCTTGTTTATTTTATTTCGGCAGAAAAGGAAATGTAAAAAGCGAGTGATCAATCGATCGAGCGAGCGAGAGAGAAAGAGAGAGAGAGAGAGAGAGAGAGAGAGAGAGAGAGAGAGAGAGAGAGAGAGAGAGAGAGATAAAATAAAAATTGTTATAGATAATGTTGCCGCTGTAAAATATTTGTTTTTATTTCGACAGAAAAAGAAATGTAAAAAGCGAGTGAGAGAGAGAGAGAGTTGGAAAGAATATATACAGAGAAGAGAGAGAGAGTTGGGAATAATATGTATATATACATGGAGAGAAAGGGATATATATATAAAGAGAGAGAGAGAGAGAGAGAGAGAGAGAGAGAGAGAGAGAGAAAGAGGGAATAAAAACTGTTTTAAATAATGTTGACGCCATGAAATGTTTGTTGTTTCTTCTTCGGCATAAAAAGGACATTACACGGCAAACAATATCAACACCAGTTTTTATTTTCTCCCTCTTTCTCTCTCCCCCTCTCTCCATGTATATATTCTTCCCAATTCTCTCTCTCCCTCTCTCTTTCTCTCTTACTCTCTCTCTCTATCTCGCTCGCGTTTTACATTTCTTTTATGCTGAAAAAAAAAACTTTACAGGGCGAACAATGTTTACACCAGTTTTTATTACCCTTCTCCCTCTCTTTCTTTCTCTCTCTGTCTCTCTCTATCTTTCTCTCTTTCTCTCTCTCTCTATACATATTTTGTCAACTTTCTTTCTTTCTCTCGCTTGCTCATTTTATCTCTCCCTCTTCCATACGCTTGCCCTCTCTATCTTTCTCATAGTTGAAAACCTATGCAGACAAGATAAGTAATATGATAGAAATCTAGCCAATCGTAGGAAAATATGTAAGTAATTTAAATCGCCCACATTAAAAGTAAATGTAAAAAGAGACGTATAAAAAAGATTAAAAAACGCCCCGTTATAAAACAAAGTAAAAGAAAATAGCATCGTGTAAGGTTCGTTAAGTCGCCCCGAAATCGAAAAATAAACAAAGGTACCGTACATATTTTTTCAGGGTTCGTTTTTTTGTGGAGGGGGAGATAGTGGCATGCTGTTAATGTGTGAATATGTAAGTGTAAGTTTATTATTTTGTTTCTGTTTATGAGCGGTTATTATGTTTGTATTTGTTTTTGTTTTTTAACGATTGCCTCTTGTAGAGAATACCGACATATTTGAAAAGTTCTGGAACGTTCGTTTATGCATTAAGAGGTAGATTCCGGGATACAGTGGCTCTAGGATACGTTTTTTTTCAGGTTACGATGTTAAATACGATGTTTTTCCGGTCGCTGGTTACGGTATTTGTCCCGCCTTACGGTGTTATTGATAATATACACGTATATTATATACTATACTGTATGTTGTTACTCATTTTTCATACCATATCCCGGGATTCTACTGTAATTTGTGAAACTGTACCTTTAGTGTATATTAATCAAATTGTGAACAAGCAAAAAAACGGAATACAACTTTATTATAATAGATTAAACATACACAGACACAGACACACACATATATATATATATATATATATATATATATATATATATATATATATATATATATATATATATATATATAGTCATTCACATGCGGTAATGTTTCCTGGTATCACAGCTCATCATTGCGTCTAAACAAGCAACTACCTCAAGCCAGGATTGAAACTCAACCACCCAGCCGTCGCTTTTAACCGTTACACTATTCGGCTGCTGCTAAAGTTAGCTATGTTTATATGTTTACTTATTTGTATGTGCAAGATTCACGCCTACTTTAATTAACCGACTATTATGAATTTCAGGATGCAACTGCTAAATACAATGAGTTCGTAATATGCGTTATTATTTATTTAGTTGTATGCAAAGAGATCAATGTGAAGGAAGTATGCCTTCCTGGACATTCAGATAGTTTGTATTTTGTATATTTAGACATAAATTAATAAATATTCTCCAAATTTCAATTTCATCTTAGTATTTTAATTAATTATGGGAAGATTCAATTGAATTTTATCTATAGTCAGTAGACACCAACTAAGCATCGTTCTCTGAATTTCAATGTTTCTAGTTTTTTTTGTTAAACTTTTATTTTTGTAAAACTGATTTTGATGTTTTCTGATTTTTGTTCTAATCATCTCGTTTGTATAAATTTATCTACAGAATCAGAAGTCCATGAACAGTTTTTAAACAACTTCATGACCGTATTTGTCTTCCATTCATTAGTCCTTTTCTTTACTTTTTCCACTGTTTTCCTTTCAATATTTGGCTTACCTCCCTTTGTTTTTCCAACTTAGTCACTTATCATTAGTTTCTAGTTATCTATTAGATGTTTCTTTCTACAAACTCTTTCTTACTTTTTTTCTGACGAAAAGAAACGAAATACAAAATCAATGTTGACCTTCAATACATTGTATTCTATGTATGTTTCCATCTGCTATCTTTCGGTACGCACACTAGCTGCGGGTACCAAACTGTGGATAATAATGAATAGAAGCGAATGTATACAACCAACTATGTGTAGTGAGTAAGTATATAATTATCTATCTGTTGTACAAACTCAAAAAAGAAAAGCACCGGAAAAAAGAATATATATTTGCAAAAGAAAACTAAACAGCAAAATAGATCTTTATTATCAAACTTCATATCAATTTGTTAATAATTAATGATAATTGGCTTTTGCTTTTGCATAATTGTGTACAGCACAAAATCTTTGGCAAACAAGTGGACTGTTCCAGAGAGAGAGAGAGAGAGAGAGAGAGAGAGAGAGGGAGAGAGAGAGGGAGAGAGAGAGAGAAAATTTCTGAAATTAGATTTTAAAAAATTCTTTGTTCTTCTAAGCTATTAATTAATGTTTTGTTTTATTGAGAACGATAATTTACGTAACTGACGCTAACATTACTAAATCGGGTATTATTTTAATTGCCAAAAGGTTTCTGACATTCTGGTATTGATGAGGTTAATTTTGAAATTTTTTGCTCGTCTCCTTGTTTCAAAATTGTTTTAGTTTCGTCCATCCACGGTAAATGAAATTTTATAATTTTAAAGTCTTTGTTTTGATTTTTTATTGAAGTCTCACCGCTTAAGCAAAACTCAAAGAATAAGGGTTGCTGAGTTAGTCAGGTGAACGGTGGAACATTGATGGAATTTGTAATAATGATTGTAACTGATCAGAAATTAATTATTTAAGAGGATAGCTCATACGTTAAACACAGGTTTAATTGTTGATTAATTTAATTAATTAAACGGCAAGTTAAATTGGAAACAGCAATGTTGTAGTCAGCTAGAAAACAGCTGAGTAGTATTGTGCTCAACAGAGGGGAATTTTAGGGAGAAAATATTGTTCATATAAATCCCGTTTAGTTTTAGGAAATTATTGACAGTGGTTGTAGCTAGACGAGTTTGTGGTTGTGAATCTTTTACAAGGGAGGGGACAACACAGTAAAGCTCAATCGGGCACCTACCATAAACATAACGATCGACCAGAGAAAGACTAACAATTTATTTTACGTCGCAAAGAGCCTGTAGAGAAGAGAACATCACGGACTATATTTCGAAGTCGGTTTTGTACTCTGTAAAGGCAGGAAACAGTGCTCTGACTATCAGGTCCCCACATGTGGCAATTTATGTCAAGTTCAGTCTCGGTAGCTTTTCAAAGAATGTGACTTCCTGATGGAGAGAACCAATAATTTAAATTACAATAAAGTGAGGATCCAAACCTTGTTGGTGAAAGGAAAACTGCTTGGTTTTAGACATATTAGAAGTAACCAGCCACCTTTTTCACCATTGCACCACGTTCCTCAGATTGGAAAATCGATAATCAAAAAGATTTTGATTATTAATGATCTTCAAAGTGTTTCCATGTGTCATCAGCATAAATGTTGATAAATGATTTTAGAATATGATTTGGGAGATCATTTATGAAGAGGGTCGGGTCCACAACATGTGCCTCAGACTTCTACCCATCAACAACTATTTTATAAACGTATCAGACAGAAATAAGTTGATGGTTCATTCGATAGCTACATTACATCAAATGAAAAATTAATAAGCTCATTGGTTATTGTGTACATCATATGTTTACTTAAAAGTTATTTTTAGAGATACAACTGGCCGAAACTAAACGTAATATTTTGACCCCATAAATTCCTGAGAGATAAATTTGAATAACGATGCCAAATAGAATAAATAAGGTTGATAAGAAGATTCTTGCGCAGTTTTTAATTTTGATTTCAAATGATGTATTTTCAAATAAGTTTTCATTATAATTACTTTATATATTATTTTAAATAGCGTTTTTCTCTCTCTGTGTAATCGGTTAAATTACAATCGTTTTAAAACAAATATGTCTTCTTTTCAGAACGTTGAATACAAGATGAAAAATAGCAAATTCGCACAATTTTCTTTTTTCAATTCAAGCTAGGCTGAAAAGCTGCTGAAACAGCACGCGATATCAACGAAGTGTTTGGCCCAGAAATCATTACAGAAGGCACAGTATAATGATGGTTTTGGAAATTTTGTGGTGGCGACAAGAATATTAAAGATGATAATCATAATGGTTGGCCATCGGATGTTGTCAACAATCAATTAATAATTGAAGGCAACCCATGCACAAATGTTTGAGAATTTGCTTTTGAATTAGACGTAACATACACGATGACTTCGAACCAGTTGAGAGAGATTGGAAAAAAAAAACTTGGTAAATGGGTGCCACACGAATTGTACAAAAACTAAAAGAAATGCCGTTTTGAAGTGTCATCTTCCCTTTTTTATTCAATAAGGATGACCTGTTTCTTTACCGGTTTGTGACTTGCGATGAAAAGTTGGTTCTTTACGTCAACCGGCGATGCTCAGCTCAGTTAGACATCAACAAAGCTCCACGACACTTCCTGAAGCCAGAGTTGCACCAAAAAAAGAACATGCTGACTGTTTGGTGGTCTGCAATAGGTATCGTCCATTATAGTTTTTTGAATGCAGGCAAAACTATTACTGCGGAGAAGTACTGTCAACAAATGGATAAAATGCATCAGAAACTTCGGCAACAACACCCAGTATTAGTCAACAGAAAAGGCCGAATTCTCTTCCACGACAATGCTCGATTGCACGTTGCTAAACTTACCCTGCAGAAGTTGAATGAATTGGGCTACAAAACTCTGCCTCATCTGCCATACACTCTAGACCTTTATACTACCGACTATCACTTTTTCAAGCATCTTGACAACTTTCTGCATGAGAAATGCTTCATACGAGGGGCGTGCAATAAGTAATGCCCCTGACCTACTTCCAATGGTCTGATCTAGCTGAAATTTTGCATGTGCAATGGTTTATATAACTACGGGTTATGTGGCAAATTACAGCTCTGAACTAATTGTGGCTCCTGTTTTACAGGTGTTTGAACTTAGTCAGGTGTGAAACAGAGCCTGTTGAATGTCGAGCAGTGATCCGGTTTTTGTATTTTAAAGGACGCACACCATAGGAGACTTTTGATGAAATGATAGAAACTTATGGTGATAATGCCCCATCATATGACCTTGTAAAACGCTAGCATCGTGAGTTCAAACATGGAAGGAAGTCTGTTGAAACAGCTCCCAGACCTAGTCGCCCCCCCCCCTCTGCCATTGATGAGGCATCTGTCCGTCACTTTGAGGCTGCCATTTTGGAAGATCGGCGCATTACTATTCGCCAAATAGCCCAAGATGTCAAGATTAGTACAGGGTCTGTGAAAACTATCATTCATGACCATTTGCATAAGGTGTCTGCCAGATGGATTCCTAGGTTGCTCACACCATTCCAGAAGCAAGAACGCGTCGAGTGCTCGAGGATGAATTTGGAGATGTGCCAAGAAGATGAGTCAAAGTTTTTCAAAAGACTGATTACACAGGATGAAACTTGGGTCCATCACTATGATCCAGAGATTAAAGCTCAGTCAATGCAGTGGAAGCACTTGGACTCACCACCTCCAAAGGAGGCAAGGGTGCAGCCCTCCGCTAGCAAGGTCATGCTCACAGTCTTCTGAGACAAGGACGGAGTAGTGAAAACAGATTTCCTGGCAAAGGGTACCACAATTACAGGAGCCTATTATGCTTCACTTTTGAGGAAATTAAAGGAAGCTATCAAAATCAAGATGCAGACCAAGATCAGCAAAGGTACCCTCCTCTTGCAGGACAATGCTCCAGTCCACAACTCGTATGTCACCAGATCAGAAGCACGGGCGTGTGTTTATGAAATCCTCCCCAATCCTCCCTACTCTCTTGACCTTGCACCCTCTGACTTTCACCTCTTCCCAGCCATGAAGTTGTTTTTGAAAAGAAAGCATTTCCCAGATGATAGAGCCTTGATTTCTGAAGTCACGTCATGGTTGGAGGACCAACCTGAGGTGTTCTACAAAAACGGTCTCCAGAGCTGCATCAAACGATGGGAGAAATGCATAACTCTGGGTGGTTCCTATGTAGAGAAAGACTAATAACTGTGCCAAGTTCCGTTGCTCTACTGCTATGGGAAGTGTGTCAGGGGCATTACTTATTGTAAGCCCCTAGTAAACCTAAGCAATATCAAAAACACCTTCAACGAGTTCATCACCACCAAAATGCAAGATGTTGCTGGCATAAACACATTTGGTTTGCATTGACAAAAGTGTTTTGATTTTTATTGTGCTTATTTCGATCAATAAATTTTTGTTTGACCCGAGAGATGTTCATCTGAATTTAAAAGTTAACAACTGCAAGAAATTTTTATCAAACTTTCTGATAACCTGATAACCTTTGAACTTTAAATTGGATTTACTATCAGAGAACATTGTTAGTAAATTAGAGAATTGTCCATCATGAGCAAAATGAGCTTTTCTAAAATCTTGTATAAAAGACTGCTTCCCCTGATGTTGGGAGATAATAAATCCAAGGGAGATAACTCAAATAATTCTAAGCAAACATCACTGACTTGGTAAAAGTTTTAGCAAAACTGAAACAATATATGCCAAGCAAAGTTGGGAAGCAAGGATAACACATGCAATTAATTATTAAATTTTCATTTGCCAGTGGTGAACAAAAAAAAAAATTCTAAAGTGAGAAGAAAAGCAAACACTTTGAAAAAATTAAAAAGAGACACATTCTGCTTTTTTAATGTTCAGTGTATACATTCCAATGTCTTTAGGGATCATTGATAAAGTTAATTTATTATTCCTTATAAAGTTGCTTGTCTTTTTTTATTATTTTTATTGTTTTCTGAAGTAAAAACAATAAATGCTACCAAGAATGTCCTTCAAATGTACATCATCAGTTGATGAATTTTATAGCATTTGCTGAAGTTTGCTAAGTTGTCGGGTTGTTATGAATTGACAGCACTGTGATCTTCTTTGCTATAATGGAAAATTTTCATAAAACTGATGTGTCCAGTTTTGCTGTGTTGCTGCTTCCAGATGTCAACAGAATGCATACATTTAAATTCTTCCTTCGACTACATAGGGCAATATGAATAGTTCTGCATGAAATGCTATTTTGTGAAGGAAATCAGATAATGTATTTTCATATTCTGGACACTTTAGTTCTAGATATATTTTGCATATATTTGTATTCCTAACAAGACCAGCATAAGTCCTCAGTCTTTATCTGTGCCTAAACCAAAACGTAGATTCAATGAACAAAGCTTCTTTCTTAGAAGTGCACGCCTGTGGAACTCTCTTCCATTTGTCTGTTTCCACCTGACCACAACTTGGATGTTTTCAAGTCCAACATAAACAAATTCCTAATGAACCGCCCCCTTAAGTAAGACACTTTATCAAATCTCCAATACTAACGGTTACTATGCTACTATTCCATTGATTACTGTACACGCAATAACCCTTATCCCCGAGTGGTTTCCGGGCCTTGATAAGTGGTGACTACCATTAAAAAATAAATAAATAAAAATAAGTATGATGGCGTTAATTTTTTCTTGGTGCAGAGCTTAAAGGAAAGTCGCATGTCTAGGATGTTTACACTATCAAAATTACCATTAATAGTTAAGCAAAAGAAAACCTTTTTCCAACCTTTTGATTTTTATCAGACTTAAAGAATCCTCACAATGGATTCTATTTCGAGTAGTCATTGTTCAAGAGAAAGAAAGTGACTGGTGACAATTAAATAGGTGAATGATATATTGTGTGAATGATATATTGTGTTGCCCGATGAGCAAAGAGATATGCTAGTGAAGAAGAAAACAAATATTTTATAAAAGAGAACGAATATTTTTGTCATTCATTAAAAATGTAAGAAACATTTTCAGAATATGGCTCTTAAATTGTGGTTTGAGTTTTAGTGATCTAAATTTTATTTGAAAGCAGTTTGACACAAAGCTTAAAACTTCATGGGAAAACTAAGTTTACTCGTAAGAAGTGACTTATGTAAACTACAAAAAGAAAATTACCTTAAAAGATAAAAAAGTGTCTTACTAAAAGAAAATATCTAACTACAAGCCAAATTTAACATTTACTTTGGGGTTTTGCCATTTTTGTAGAGATTCAGATGCGGCAGATACTCGAATGCATATAACTTTGGTATGAATTATGCAATAGCACGAACTCACGTTTAGAAAACAATAAAAGACCTCAACAAAAAAATTTAGAAACAATTTAATTGTATCTTTTTATCTTTCTTTTATTACATTTTTTCTCTCTCGTTTTTCCTACCATTCTTTCATATAAGAAGATAAAAGAAAACAGAAGATCATTATTTAGGACTATGTGCGACAAAGAAAGATACACGTTTTATTTGCGATTTAATACCAAAAAGAGAAACACTTGTCTACTTAACTCTTAAACATATGCTGTATAACCAGTAAATGGGGGTGGGGGTCAAAAATGTTGTTTACTTCTCAGGTCTAGGACTGGTGATATTCCTAAATTTCTTGACTTGTACAGGAAGTTGGAACATGTTTATACATAAATGAGACGATTATGATTTTATATGAACCGTATTTTAAAATAAAGTATGGTGAAATACGTTATTATATTGCCAATAATATGATATAATATTTTTAATAGCGTTAATTCTAAAATCGATTAAAGTCAAGATTGACTGTTCATTTTTTACTTCCAACGAAGTAGACTTGATGCGGGTGATGACACAGATAAAGTCACTTTTGATTAAGTATTCGTTGAAAATATTTGCCATAACCCTATTTCATTGCAAATATTTTTCTTATGATTGAAAATGTTAGATTTTTAAAATCAAATACTCAAATGAATCCGTCTGTTTGCCAGAATTTATTTAATTTTGATAAAAATATGTTAACAATAATAATGATAATAATAATGATAATAATAATAATAATGATAATAATAATAATAATAATAAGAAGAAGAAGAAGAAGAAGAAGAAGATGACTAATAAATTCTATAAGATTATTTAACAAATAATTAATCAAAATGTTTTTTTCCGACCAGATTATTTAAGTAAAATATTTTATGATAAAAATATATTTTCTTTTAAAAAATATTTGGTTATTATTTAAAAAGCCATTCTTAATATGGCGAAAAGGGGCGGGCTTCTTGTTTTTTGAGAAAAAGATAATCATTAATCAGAAGGGATCGGCACCAGCGTTTTTTGGTTTGCAGAAACCAGAAATCCAAAATAGCAAACAATCTTGGCTTTAACACTACAATCATATTATCCCAAGTAATATATAATTGTTGCTTTTAATCAATCGTTTATAAATCTGTTTCTTTGTGTATCAAAATCGAGGAACGTTACTCATCAGTATTTCGTTTATTGTGTCTATTTTACACTAGTTCTACTCTTTTTGATCGTTAAACACAATATGTATTTTAAGCGAGTTTCTATTCTCAGATCAGACTGAATTGAAACTCGGCTTATAGTCTGCATTTACATCCATTTCTCCATTTATATAACCTGCCATTGATTTTCAAGAAATCTATACAAGTTCCGCTTTACTTGCCTTCTCCCCGAGGGCATAATTAGAAAAAGGTTAGTTTTTAATGTAGGGAAAATTCAGCTCTCCAAAAAGGGTGAATAGAAACAAAAATAAGAAATTGTCTCAGTCATGACGAATCTCTCCCCCATTGACCGAGGACAAAAAAGGTGAAGTGTAGCACCAGAACAGATACTACATCGTGATCGTGGCCAAGAAGAACAATTAGAAATCTATATATGTTGTTCAAATAGAATATATAAAATCTCCTGATGATACCCACAGAGATACAAATGTTGCACAAGAGTATGCTCAAAATGGGTCTGTTTCATATGCTGAGAGCAAAGTTAGTGCATAGTTCAACTCTACGGCCTCTAATCTATATGAAGTGCATCGCAGGCGCCAGGGATTGATTCCGATTCCTTGTTGCTGTAACAGCGAGGTGCTGCTTTGAAGGAAAACCTTCTGGGGCAGGGTTGTCTGTCTAGTAATATTTTCCTGCCTTTTACATCTAGCACTGAAATGTTGCCTAGCATATTATGCTGCTTAACTTAATGCATTAGTACTTTCATTTTATTGCATTTCTGTCTGGTAAGCCTAAATTAGATAGATTTTTAATAAATTTAACGTTTAGTTAAATATATAAAAAACAGATGATATATTATATATACATATATATATATATATATATATATATATATATATATATATTGATATGTAGTTTGCCAGAAGCATTGTGTGGGATAGATATGTAGTAGAAAATTAGAAGGCTATCACAATGCGAGGAATGAGATATAGTCGTTGCTATTGGAAGAAGACGGAGACAAGTGGCGATTTACAAATCAATAAGTACATACATATATGTCTATGTATACATATATTTATTCAGTTGTTTTAAATACAAATGTCTTACTTGTTATGTCTCCTACAATATCCATTATTAATTTCGGAAAAAACTCCCTTTTTGATTTTGCATAGATGTTATTTATTACAATTGCAGTTAGTTTTGGGTTTAATTGGGAAAAGGGATTTTTTTGGCTGATTTAATTTTTTTGTTATTAGATGTTAAGATTCTTTGTGCTAAATTAGGCATTGTTGAATAAGAAATCCTGATTGAGATTTTATTGAAAGTATAACTATATCTGTGTCGGTATTTGAAAGAGTTTTGTACAATGTTGAAGAATTCCTAAGGTATATTAGTTTTGATATTTACGCTAAATGGAGGATTAAACTAAATATTTTTCTTTCTCCTAATGCGACTGGGTGGGTTAGAGGTATTGCGATTAGTATTTTAGTTTAGATCATATATGTATACTGGTTCATTGTTATCGATAGCGGCAGATCTTGTTATTTGAACTGGTTTCTTACGAGTCATATTGTATGTGATTACAGATTTAAGGCGGCCTGCAGGAGGAGCGTAATGGTTGTATTTAATCTTTTCATTTTGTCCTGAGTTCCTTTAGGCATTATTGAAGAAAGTAGCATTTTGATTAAAAGTTTTATATATATATATATATATATATATATATATATATATATATATATATACACGTAATAAAATATTTTCACATTATCTCCCCTCTTCCCAACATACTTTTCTCCGCCTCTCTTTTTGCCTGTCTGGCCTATTTCCGGTTTGTTTCTCACTATTTTCTATCTCCTCTCCTCTCCCTTACATTTATTTATCTTGGCTTTCTCTTGTTCTACATATCTTTCTCCTCTCCTCTCTGTTTAATTTACCTTCCCTTTTCATCCACAAACACTTAGAAGACCCTGCCTTTTTGGTTTCTTTTTTTCCTATTTCCTTTCCTTTGTTTTTATCTTTTTATATCTTTAAATATATATCTATATATATACATATATATATATATCTATATATATATACATATATATATATATGTGTATATATATATATATATATATATATATATATATAGTTTTAGTCATTCAATGAATTTAAAAATATTATTCTATGTAAGACAAAGAATACATTAGAAATATTTTAACTCCTTATCCTATAGGATTTTGATGTCTACCATCTCTTTTCGGAGGAGAAAATGTTAGCAAATAGTTATAATGATTTACACCTTATTTACTAAAGTCAGTGAGACATGGAAAATCACAATTAAAAATTGATTGAGTAATTAAAAATCATAGAGTAAGGGAAGTTAAAGAAAAGGATATAAAAGTTAACATCTAAATTGCATGGTAAAATCCGAAGTGAATTATTGTTGTAAAATGATCCAAACTGTATTTTGTGATGATCCGAATTAGGCATTTTCCTCTGAAAAGATGGTAGACATCGAAATCCTATAGGATAAGGAGTTAAAATATTTCTAATGTATTCTTTGTCTTACATAGAATAATAAAAATCATTGATCTGAAACGCAAACATTATAGACGGGGTTTCACTTTGATTTTGTTTTTGTTTTTTTACAAGGGAGTCACCACTTATAATAATAAATGTTTATGAATGATCTGAGATGTCCACAAGAAAATGGAGTCCATCTCTTGGGACATCCTACATGCTCACCAGACTTGAATCCAATTGAAAATATTTGGGGATGGATGACAAGAGAGGTTTATCGAAATTGCAAACAATATTAAACAAAAAAATGAAGTTCGTGAAGCCATCTTCAGAAACTGGAGCAGGATCCCCCGCACCTTAATGGAAACCCTTATTTCTAGCATGCCCCAAATAATTTTTGAAGTCATCAAAAGCAGTGGAGGTAGAACTCATTATTAAGTTTGATTGTTGAATGTTTTCATACACTTTTTGTACAATTTAATAGAATTTTTGTCTCTGTTCTTATAATTTAGATCATGTGTAAAAAGCCTAATTTAATAAAAATGTAAATTTAAAAAATAAATATTTGGAATGTAGCTTTTTGTTTCCATAACCTTTTAGATTGTAGTATTGGTAATCTTAATTCGGAAGAGTTAAAAATCTATCCTTAAAAAAAGTTTTTTGCAATAAAGATTTTTAAGTGGTCTTAAATTTTTGATCAGCAGTGTATTCATATTCATTTTTATTTATTTAAAAAGAAAATATAACTTTCTTACATATGAGTTGTGGAAATGCATTCACTAGCAAAAGATCTTGCTAATGTGCATATTCTTTTAAACATTCATTTTAATTAATTCTCTATTAGTTTTTTCGTTTTTTATCATTTGATCATCTTTAGTTTACTATTACAATGTAATTATATAAATGCAGATATTTTACATTATTTATACTTGCGTAATATTTGCGTAAAGGTTTATAGAAAACACACATTTATATATACATGTATATATAATATATATATATATATACATATGTATACGTATATATTTTTGTTTAAATATTTTGCCTACTAAACTCCTCTTAGTGTTTTTGGTCTACAGACATGAAACTTCATAAATAAGGTATTTGAACCCATGAGAAATTTATATTTGGTTTTTAGCCCGCGAAAATTGGTGTAAAAACGTGAAAATTAAAAAAAAAAGTAAATTTGCCAGTTGAAGGTCAAACGCCGGCATTACGAATATGCATGCATAACGTAATAGCTATTGGTTTATGTTTGAATTTTTAGTCTCGCAGCAAACGTGTCTTCACAACTGGAGACTTGGTTAGGATGGAGGACAAAGGATTTCATGGCAAGATAGATAGGGGTAAAAGACTACAGCATAAACAAACAAAATAGGTTTAAAGACTCTCTGAAAAACAACTTAAAAATTCTTGAGATAGATGTACATAACTGAGAAGCCTAAGCGAAAGATCGATCTATGTGGAGAAAAACTGTCCGAGAAAGTTATAAGAGTTTTGAAGAGCAGCGTGTAGATCTTGTTGTTTTAAGAAAGCACGGTGAAACTATAAAAGAAAAAAGAAATGACAACAGGAACTGAAGTGCACTGTATGCGGCAGATGCCTTTTGTCAACAGCTGGTTTTGTTAATGAAATCAAACAATCAAGGATAGGAACGACAGTCTTATGAGGAGGATTTTGCAGCCAACCCGACAATGCTAAATTGTCATATTTGTGGTTTAATCTGCAAATTTAAAAGTTTGACATTTGAGGATTCACAATATTATCATGCGATCACGTTTACAAGACAGAAGAGTTTTATGACACATATGTGTACTTTCACTAAAGCTGGATTAAAAATTCACCTACGTGCACACGACTGTACAACACTTAAGTGAAATGATGGCAAAATTCTGTTAGGAAGTAGCAATGATCATGTATATCTGTATATACATGTATGTGGCTTACTTCAGTCTTGACAGACTATGGGTACCCACTGTAAGGGTGCCTGTGCGTGAAATACATATACTAGAAAAAGTACCCGTCGTTGACTGAGTTTAAAAACAGCCTACAGAAAAGGGACTCTGATTTATGAAAGAGATTGTGAAAAGGAAGGGTTGGAAAGAGATAGCTTCGAATTTGAGGGTATCAAAACCAAAGCAAAATATGACGAAATAAAAATAAAATAGATAAACCCCATAATTTATTATACTATACCTATTCGCACTGAAACACTTATCACAATATTCTGTAGATCTATATTAAAAACCTTGTTAAACTTTGTGACATATTTCCATTCTATGGAGGTCAGGCGCGAACGAACACCCCATAATTTTATTATACTATATTTCTTCAAACTGAAACATAATTATCAAAGTATACTTACGCAAATAGATATGAAAAGTCGTTATCAAAGTTTGTGCCTATTTCCATTCTATGGAGGCTAGGCGCGAACGCAGGCCCCGCAATTTTATTATACTATCCCTATTATACCATCTCTATTTAAGTTAAAACATGGTTATCAAAGTATCATTATGTACATCTATATCAAAAACACTTTTAAACGTTTTTTTTTTTTTAATTTTTAAATTTTTTATTTCCATACTTTGTGGACCAGGCGCGTACGCATGCCCCACAATTTTAATGAATCATCATTATGCCAGATCAAACATACCCATTCCTGTGTCTCGATACATCTTCTATCATTATATGTAATCAGTTTTTTAAAATAATCAACCATATAGGAGCCTATTCATCACCACACACACACACACACACACACACACACACACACACACACACACACACACACACACACACACATTCAGATTTATATTATATATATATATATATATATATATATATATATGTAGAAGGAAATGTTTGACTAAAAAAATAAATATTTGGAACTTGGGATGTAGTTGTACTGTTATTCTTATATACAGGGTGACCTAAAAAATATGGTATGATAAAATTATGGGGTGTTCGTTCCCACCTGACCTCCATAGAATGGAAATATGTCACAAAGTTTAACAAGTTTTTTTTATATAGATTCTCAAAATATTGTGATAAGTGTTTCAGTGTGAACAGGTATGGTATAATAGATTATGGGGTTTATCTATTTTATTTTTACTTTCATCATATTTTGCTTTGGTTTTGATGCCCCCAAATTCGAAGCTATCTCTTTACAACCCTTCCTTTTCATAACCTATCATTCTTTCATAAATCAGAGTCCATTTTTTGGAGGCTGTTTTGAACCCAGTCAACGACGGGTACTTTTGCTAGTATCTCTCTCTCTCTCTCTCTCTCTCTCTCTCTCTCTCTCTCTCTACACACACACACACACACATATATATATATATATATATATATATATATAATGGCAGATGAGAATAAAACTATTTGTTGCCAGGTGTAAATAGAGGAAAAGCCACAACAATATTTCTATTATTTATTTTTGTAACAAATATATCAAATACTAACCTACACTTCGTTCTTCATTCCCTTCTCGTGCACTGCTCATGTATCTCTTACTCTCTCAGTTTTTGCATTCCCTTTTGTTACTAAAACTTATGTCTATGTTTTTTTGTTGTCTTTATTGAATCTTTATTTGATTTTGGAGTCCGCATCATCAGGGTCTAATTCATCAGAACCCATGAAGCAAACTGCCAGCTTGTCACTATTTGTACACACAATTATCTGCGTGTATGTGTGTTCATATGATGTTAAAGGTTAGCCTTGTCCAAAGATATTATTTACCATCATCTCTCATGTTACAACTCTTCTCTCAGCTTCTGCTGCTTCCACTGCTGGTCCCACCTGCAGAGATCCCATGCTTATTGCCAAACTTCTTACCGATCAATATTTCCCAGCATGTATGAATTCTTGCCCTTTGTACTTTATCCATTTATCTTTGCTGCGTAGAGTCTCATCATAGATTTGATTCGAAGAAACCTTGACTCATGAATGTACAACTCTCCCAGGAAATATGGTTGTAAGATAGGAAGTGTCTTTTTTTTTTTAAAGTTTCTCTGTTTAAATCATAAACCTTATCTCTACTTATGTAAGTCTTAGTAAAAAGTTTGATGGCAGCTTAAAATAAAGAATATGCATCATAATTTCTCACGTGTTTTGGTTTCTTTGTTTTCTAGCATATCAACTACTTTAATGTTATGGTTGTTTTCAAGTTCAATGTTAACATAGTCTTCTCCTAAATAAATCAAATTCTGTCCAGTTTTACTCATCGTCTCCCTATTAAAGTATTGTCTCATCATTCACTTGCCAAACTCATTCACACTAAAAATTGTAATGACAAATGCGCTGTTTTGATTGGAAATGACTCATGAAACTTTTGTTGCTGTGTCACTCATAACTAAGAGTAGATTGCAGGTTTTTACATAAAGGAACGTAATATATTCGATTGGATTTCAAATTGACCTAACTGATTGTAAAATTTGGCATCCATTAAACCCATAACGAACCTCTTATTCCTTGATGATTACTATGCTATACGTTGTCTATCATGTACTGACAAATGATGAATATGTTCGCTAGATCCATGTTTTTAGAAAACACAAACATACGTGAAAACGAAAATGAGGACTTTTTTGTTACACGTGAGATGTACTTAGTATTTGCTTTGGCGCTACATTTTATCTTTTCTGTTCGGAGTCAGTGAAGGAAAAGATCTTTTAAACTGAGGCAAATTTGTTCAAATTCTTGTTTGTTGACAAAACTCATAGGAACCAGGTCGCTGCTTGGCCACTCTAGCCGTAATCAATTGCGCATATGAGTGTCTCACATTTTTATAACCCTTTGTAGATAATCATAAAATTGGCTTTGTTTTCAGAACATAGTGCTAAACTTTATTCTATTCACCTACAACTGCTTAAATAAGAGTTGCTTTAGGGTATAACTTTCTCAAGTTGCAGACGATGGTCTTACAACCCCTATTTGTTTATTGCTCTTTTCGATGTTCTTTCCTTTCTTATTTACATTATTCTACTTCTTTTATCTTTCATTCTTATTTATGCTATTCGCGCTTTCTTTCACCATCACCATTATATATATATATATATATATATATATATATATAGTTGTTAAATTTAAATTCTGAAAATCAAAATATAGACACATATATTCGAGTTAAGAATTTATTGTTTGACAAAAGGAATATATAGAAGGGTTTATATTAATTTCTTTATTCCATGGATTTTCAATAATGGCTTATATCATCTGAGGAATATTAGAAGCTATTCGTCCAACACATCGCTTCTAAAAATCATCTCTCAGAATATTTTGCTACCAAGACCATTGAGTTTCGAGTTCCATTGCACCATAGACCTGCATATATAATTCCATCACCCATGGGAATATATGCAATGGATTGGTATACCATCCAATATCTGATATACTGTGCCAACACCAAAAAAGAACCTGGATTGCATATACCAAAACGCATTCAACACACCTACGAATACGGCCGCTTCATATACCGATCGGAATATCAATAAGGAGCAACCATGCATTTTGTTTTCACAGCTGAACATTTTGCTAACCGCATTTCATTTCCTCTTATTGAAAATCCATGGATTAAGGAAATTAATATAACCCCTTCTATATATTCCTTTTGTCAAACAATAAATTCTTTACTTGAATATATGTGTCTATATTTTGAATTTAAGAATTTAAATTTAACAACTAAATTTATATTATGGCTCTATTCTTAAATATTGAGCTTTTCCTTTTTGGCTAGGATCACCCTGAAAGTGTTACCTCTAGTAATATCTATCAGGATTTTCATCGTATTTTAATCTGCATCTTATCTCGCTTATATATATATATATATATATATATATATATATATATATATATATATATAAAAGTGAACGTGTCTGTGTGTGTGTCTGTCTGTGTGTCTGTGTACATTTCCCTACGCAATAACTCTGTCAATTTTTACTCTACAAACTCGAAATTTTATATACAGATTGCACAGAGATTTGGGAAAATCGATGTGATCCGTTTTTGGCCAGAAATTTGGCGATTAAGGGGTCAAAGTTCAACGATTTGACCTTTGAGAACTCTACCAAACTCCTCCGACAATTTTGGGTCTACGCACTTGAAATTTTAGATATAGGTTCCTTGGACAGGGATCTAACATAATAACTTGATTTGAGCCCAAAACAATAGATTTTAAGGGGTCATAATAGGGGGTCAAAGATTAAAAAAAATTGGCCTCTGCGATCTCTTCCAAATTACTCAGACAATTTCTGGTCTAAATATTTGAAATTTTACATAAAGGGTATTCAGAGATAGGGCAAGCTTTTTCATCAGTTTGGGTCGAAAATTTTTAGTTACCAATATATAAATGTATGTATGTATGTCTGTTTGCATGTCTGCCTTAAACTTTCAATAGAGGCGACGGATTTTACCAAGATCAATATCGTTTTAAAGTTCGACCTTTCATACGACAAATATCGAAAAATTGGCTAAAACCTTAATATCTTCCCCTTCAACTAGGCACTTTTCTACGGGGGGGGGGGCACTTTTTTCGCCGATATTTTTAAAAGTTATCCTCTCCTTTAGATTGTCTAGCCTTAATTTAAAAAAAAATGACGCTTCCGGTTTGGCGGTGGTCGTAACAGCATAAACGTTAGGTTTTACCCCGCCCTTTTCCTCCTTTGCGGTACGGGTTCGAGCCTGCCTTCCTACTACCACTTTTTTTTTTGCTCAACATACACATCCAAACACCCGGGCAACGCCGGGCACCCATTGCTAGTATATATATATATATATATATATATATATATATATACACACACACACACACACACACACATATATATATATATATATATATACACACACACACACACACACACACACACATATATATATATATATATATATATATATATATATATATATATATATATATATATATATAACCCAAATTTTCTTTAGATTATTTGAATGTTGCTTCCGTGGATATTTAATTTAATCGTTAAATAAAGTAAAATGCATTATTAATTATCTTTTATCTGTTAATGACTTTCGAAACACACAATTATTAGAGTTTCTCAACTCTAAGCACACAAAAAAAAATTAAATAAAAGGATTTTTTTCTTATAATTTACTGTTAGAGTTGAAAAATGTGTCTCTTTCCGTTTCATACGCTATAATGGAATATTTTTAATATTTCGAACAAAAACTACTATAAACACTGACACAATGAATATTATATTAATGTATTTTGACTTTACTGAAGAAAATCTTCCAACTCTCAAATGTTTAGACTTTTGTCCTGAAATACCGAGCCAACCTGCTGCAAATTTCTGTTTTTCTTAAGGGGCAATTAAACAGGTATGATTTTTACGTAGATACCCTTGTTTTGTATGTTTTTTTATTTTTGTTACAAACATTAGTCTTTTTGCTTTCCATATGGCAGCCATTCATCGGTCAGTAAGGACAGTGCTTTTATCTTTTCTGATGATCTCTGTGTCTAATATACAGCATTCCTCTACTTCAATTTCTGTTATTTTCTAAGAGAACCGAGTATTCCTGTGTGATTGCACTCAATGTTTTCTTTAAATCACACATTTTTCTACCCCGCCACCGCAGTTTCTAACTGGCTACTAAAGGCAAAGCTACATCTCCTGCGTTCTAAGGTTTATTTGAATAAATACTCTTATTACGAAATTCAGCTGAAGATGTAGCAGATTTAGTCAGACTTCCAAAAAAACATCCCCAGTATATACAAAAAGATAAACTTTGGTTAATAGTGCTAAATAATACCACATACATATACATATGTTCTTAGGCACACCTAGCCAGGTGCAGGTGTTTCTTGGGCAGGGAAGGAGAGGGCACTGGGTGCTCACAGATTAAGCTGTTATTGTAAAACGATGGTCTCCATAATACTTTCATTTCCTTTTTCCCATGAGAGATTTCTCAGTGATTAAAATAAAACTATCTGTCGTTGTAATACAGCTATCACTATTTTAATAATACTAATTAAAAAAATTAATAAAGTAAAAGAATTATATGTTAAATTAAAATTATTTTATTAAAAAAGAAAACAATGGCGTAATTCTATTTTATACGATGTAATTTATCCTGCTTCAGCTATCAAGTATGATTTCATATAAACTACATTCTATCAAGTAAAAAAATTAGTTTAAGTATTAAAATAATCATTTTTACGTCGAAATAAAAAGAATAATGAATGTTCCATAGTCCAATTGATTTCTCGTCGAGTCATCATTAATAACCACAAGTGTACCCGTAAAATAAACGATCGGTATAATTAGCAACAATATATATGCGAGAAACAGAAATAAACACTACTTATACTTATATAGTCACTCAACCCAACCGTATTCAACGGTTCATGTAGGCAGAAACTTCGCATAAATTAGATGGCTTATTTCTTTTCTTTCATAGCTCCTTATTATATATAATGGCGGGCCTATTTTCCCTGCGTTGCTTGAGGGTATTAAAATTTCTTGTAATAAATTTTTTTACCAAGAATTCTTCATAAGCGTTGGTTTCGGTTTCAATTATAGCTGATGGCACGTAAGTCATCTATTTTTTATAAATAATTTTACCAAAAATTCTTAAGTCTTTGTTTCGGTTTCGATTATAGCTGAAGGAACTCAAGTTATATATATATATATATATATATATATATATACACATATTTTTCATAAGTCTTGGTTTCGGTTTCGATTCAAGCTGATGCACCAAGTCATATAGATATATATCTTTTATATTTAAAATCTCAACTTTATAATATATAAAAATTGAAAGAATATTAACTCTATTATAATATATACGGAATCCGCAAGAATTAAAATATCATATTTAAGCGTAGTTTACGACCAGACTACGCTATCCGTCCCTGCTAGCTTGGATAAATACTTTTGCAGTTTTAACAAAAGAGCTAGAATAATATTAACGCATCTCCATTTACGCTGAACATCTACAGAATATCAACATCAATATATTGCATATGAATGAGTCTCCTGTGGAATTTCCACAGGTCCCACTAGCTCTTTTTAATGAATATGTTTAAAATTAATTATTTGTGTTTGCATGCACACGTAAGCACCCCAAAATATAATTTAATAGTCTTATTTCCGCGCTATTACTTTTTTAAGATTCGTAAATTAATGGAATTTTATCCTTTGTATTAAGGAATCAGTCGAAACGTCTAGTGTTTGCCATAGAATCAGTGACGTCACTGTTTTTTGAGTATTTTACAAAGCTGTGTGAAGGCCTTGTTTATTAATGGATGTAGAAAAATCGTAAAATATGAATAATGGATACAAAGTCAAATAATTGGAAAACATAGGAAGCTCAATATGCTAACATTTTAAAAGAATAAAATATAAATTATCTAAATCTTTTAAAAATCAATTAGTTTCCAGAATATTTTTCTTTTTAGTTCAACAGATTATATATATTAATAAGAAGTATTTTTTCAAAACAATTGTTCATTTACGAATTCAGAGTCAACATGAAATAAATATTACTAATACTTCAGCATATATAAGGTTAAAATTCGGAGAAAATGTAATATATTTTGTCTAGATTTAATTAACTGAAATAAGGGGAGGGGCATCACGTACAAAAATAATTTTCCGAATCCTCCTACCAACGAACTCAATAGAAATATGAAATATTAACGAATCAGCATTAGAAAATGCTGAAACTATTTTTTTTTCCAAGAAGGAAATTGCGCCCATAAAAAATGTGTTATTCATACGGAATGTTTGTCTTTTAGTATAATTAATATGTACCCCCCCTCGTCTGTAGTTCCTGGACACTATTTTTCATATGGATTCTTCCTTGGCCTTTTTTCTAGGAACAAAGAGTAGTATTTGTTCAGTTGCTACACTTAGTCTATTCTGTCCCAGGTCAATGACGTAGACATTCGTCTCGATGTAAGCAATGCTTTTTTTTTTTTTAATTTTTGTTCCAACCCAGAGTTCTTTTGTTTTTTGGTGAACTGAATATTTCCCACATTAAGAACTGACGTTGTGTCTAAATTTTCTTGTGTAGAGAATCAAGTAAATAGAAACAAATCCAAATTATATTACACAATCAAAAGGTAATGATGCAGAATACGGACCATGTTAAAATGATAACATTATTTAATTACTCATTCAGAACATGGGGAGCGTTGGAGTATAATAACCTATTCTGTAATTTAAACTAACAATTTACTAAACGCAAAATAATGTTAAAAATTAACATGAAAAAAAGGGGGACATATTTTACCCATTCTGAACATATATAATTACCTATTCTGTACTTTCATATAACAATTTAATGAACAAAACTACTGTTTAAAATTAATTTAACTTGAAAATCTTAAGAAAAAAGGTCAAATTTGTCTATCTCACCTAACGTACGTAACAAATATACAAAGTTTACTTTTTGCGACTCTTAC